>NC_064408.1:10450000-10607500 GCF_023375975.1 Astyanax mexicanus
TGAGTGTGTGCGTGTGTGTTTGCTCTGTGGTTAATCAGTGCCCTGTGGTCAGTCTGTGTAGTAAACAGCCTCTGGACACAGACACACACTCGGCCTGTAACGGAAGCAGATGGGATAGATTGAGAGCCGTAATGTAAGTTTATTTTCTGTTGTTCCTTTATAATGTAATTGATAAATGGACGTGTTTTTTAAGTGTATTTGTTTAGTGTTGTTTGTTTGATATCTAGTTTTTAAATCAGTCTCTGTTCTTTATGTGGTATTAAACCAGCACTTATTTCATGGCTAATGTAGGAAATGTCCTGCTTTACATGATTTCTCTTTATAGATAAAATTCTGAATGTTTGTATTTATAGATGGGGTTTTTCATTTTTTTTGTTTGTTTTAACAAAAATAAGGAGTGGCTGGAAATGGTTTATGGTAGGGTTGATGGTCGGGTCACAATTTAATATAATGTATTTCTTAATTTCAGTCAATATGATATAATTTAGATATTAAAACAGAGAAACAAACTGAATTAAAAATGAATGTCAATTCAATGTGTTACACCCTGTAATGAATGTCAGCCAGTGACAGATGCTGTAAATTATGTATTTTGAAAGATTAGATTTTTTTTTGTTATATAAGATTTGTATTGCTTAGAACAATCAACATTTTAAAAAAGTGCACTTTTTCAAGATAAAAAAATATATAAACATAATATGTAAAGACTTTAAATATTTGGTAGTTACAGACAATTAGACAATGAACTTTTTTAAAGAAGCATATACAAGCATATAAGCCTTGCAACTCGATAAGTAGATCAACAGAATTTTACATTAGATTCATGTGTAAAAAAAGTAAATTTAAAGCAGATCAGGAAAGTAAAGCACTGTTAGTTGTTCATACATTGAATAACTGAAGAAAGTAAATGTTGAAATTAGCCATTTACTGTAAGCCCAAAGTCAAGTCTGTCCAATAGGAGAAAATCTGAGAGGCATTCCTATTGGACATTTCTCAACTTTGACTCGTCCTGCTTTGTGGCAAACACATCCCAGAGGTGCCCAGTCGTGGTCGTGGTGATCTAACACTCCTGATCCAGACTATTAAAAAGCACCTTCAGGGAGTTTTGGTGTTTTAGGTGTTTCTGAGCTGAACTCTCCAGGGTCATAGATTTTCAGGTCCAGCTGTACACAGCCTAAACTGTAATATAAGCTCACACATACACCAAGTTCAGTCGTGAAATTTCCTCACTACTAAATATTCCACAGCCAACTGTCAGTGATATTATAACACAGTGGAAGAGACTGGAAACGACAGCGACTCTGTGCTCTGTCAGTGTAAAATAACAGAGCGTACATATAATATTGTCTTACAAACATCATTAGTGTATTTATTTTCTTAAGGAGAAGTGAACTAAAGGTGATTTGAAGAACTGTTTTTTTCCCTGTTTTTTAAAGATGTTCTGCTGTCTCTCTGAGTGACGCAGGATAGTGTTTGCTCTGTTAACTTGTTGGCTGGTGTTTTGGCAGCTCAGTAACTCTGTTCTTCGGACTGTGTGTGAGTGAGTACGTGTGTATTAGTGTGAGTTTGCCTGTGCCTGTATGTAGATCGACTCTTATAAGTTTATCAGCTTCCTGTTTACCTTTCCACTCTCACAGGTTCATGTGTTAAGTTTCTCTTCATGCTAGCATATTCTTGGTGTTAAATCCTGTAGTTTTATTCAGTTTTATGCTGTATTCTCTGATCCAGTCTCAGTCAGTGTCATGGCCTGTTAACGGGATGTGCTGATCTGCAGTCTGAACAGTGGGGCTCAGTGTGAGGTCAGGCTAATTGAATTGGAGCGTCACCGATACACAAACAAGTGATGAGTATGACAGAGAGCACGAGGTGGGCGGCGTCAGTGGATGTGGTCACAGGATCATGGCAGTGTATTTTGTTTTAAGAAGGCCAGAGGTCAGAGTTGTTATAAATTTAGACTGATATTGCTATACTATAAATCGTGGTTTTATTTATTAAGCTCTATATATATATATATTAGGGGTGTCACGATAGATAGGATAGATAGTAGGATAGAGTTCAGTTTGTTAAGGCTCTAATTGTTCTATTATTTCATACATGACTGTTCCTGTATTTTTTTATTATTAATTTTGTTATGTTGCACATTGCTGTTTTAATAGTGCACGCTGCTGCTACCAAAAAAAGCCACTAGATGGCACTACATTTATATTTTAATTAAATCATTTAAATTTGACCATTAGTGCCTAATGTGGTGTATTACAGATCACTTGTATCACTTTGCATTACTTATATCAAGCCCATTTTTTGAAATAAGATATTGTAAATTTGATGAATCAAACCAATGACTGACCATAGACTAATCTAAAACTGGCATAGGCCTCTCTGCTGTAAAAAAAAGAAAATCTCGAATCAAATCGAATCGTAACCCTAAAATCGGAAATAAAATCGAATCGAGGATTTAGAGAATCGTGACACCTCTAATATATATATACAATCACCAGTCACTTTATTAGGTACAGTTTATTGCTAGTAGCGGGTTGGACCCACATTTGCCTTCAGAACTGCCTTAATCCGTCAATGGCACTACTTAACATGGTACTGGAATCATTCCTCGAGAGATTCTGGTCCATATTGACATTAGAGCATCACGCAGTTGCTGCAGATTTGTCGACTGCACATCCATGATGTGAATCTCCCGTACGTTCCACCACATCCCAAAGCTGCTCTATTGGATTGAGATCTATCTGGTGACTGTGGAGGCCATTCCAGTACAGTGATCTCTCTCATTGTCGTGTTCAAGAAACCAGTCTGAGAAGATTCTCTTCTGTTTTATGACATGGAGCATTATCCTGCTGAAAGTAGCATCAGAAGATACACGTACACTGTGGTCATAAAGGGATGAAGGACATGGTCAGTAACAATACTCAGGTAGCCTGTGGTGTTTGAGACACGATGCTCAATTGGTACGAATGACTCAAATTACCCAAAGTGTGGAAGGTCTATGGATGGAGCCATGCATTCATGTTGTTGATGATGCCAAATTTTGACCCTACCATCCAATTCTACCAATGTCACAGCAAAAATAATCAGTTCATCGTCCAGTTTTGGTGATTCTGTGTGAACTGTAGCCTCAGTTTCCTGTTCTTAGCTGCAGGAGCTGCACCCGGTGTGGTCTTGGTCTTGGTCTTCTGCTGCTGTAGCTCATCATCCGCCTCGAGGTTGGACATCGTGTTGTGCTGATGTTCAGAGATGCTCTTCTTCTGCAGACCTCGGTTGTAACGAGTGGTTATTTATAGAGTTACTGTTGTCGTTCTATCATCTGGAACCAGTCTGGCCATTTTCCTCTGACCTCTGGCATCAACAAGACATTTGCGTCCACAGAACTGAACTGCAGCTTTCTGGATATATTCTCTTTTTCAGATCATTCTCTGTAAAACCCTAGAGACGGTTTTGTGTGAAAATCCCAGTAGATCAGTATCAGTTTCTGAAATACTCAGATCAGCCCGTCTGGCACCAACAACCAACCATGCCACGTTTAAAATCACTTAAATCACCTTTCTTCTCCATTCTGATGCTCTGATGGTTTGAACTGCAGCAGATCGTCTTGACCACCATGTCTACATGCCTAAATGCATTGAGTTGCTGCCACGTGATTGGCTGATTCGACATTTGCGTCAAAGGCGAGATCTTGAGATGTGCTTCAAATGTGCAGAGTTCAGAAAAGGTAGAGCCACTGGTTGCAGGACCTGATTAACGTAACGATGGACTCTTTGTACAAAATATCACTCCACACTGTAACACCAGGCCTCCTGGACCTGTGAAGGATAACAGAAAACATTGATCTTGTATTGATTTTCTGCTTTTTTTTCCTGTTTATAATTTTTTACCTCGGTTTTGTTTGAATTCATTCTTCTTTTTCTGTTTTTTCCTTTTCTCTCGCCTTCTTTTTTTATTATTTTTCATTGTCTTCTTTCTGCTCCTTTCCCATTTTATCCTGTCTTCTCTCTTTACTTTTTGCCTTGTATTTTAATCAATATCTTTTTTCTTCCTCTTTATGCTGCACTCACTTTCTTTCTTTCTTTCTTTCTTTAGTTCTGGTTCCTTCCTTTTTGTTTCTTTTTTCACACAGTATTTTTCTTTTCTTTCTATCTCCTTTCTCTTTCTCCATTTCTTTGTTTTACTGTCTTATATCTCTTGTCTTTGATTGGTCTGTCTGCTTATTTCTCCCTTTTTTTCTTCAGATAGTTTGTCAAGCCATTTACCATTCTATGGTCTTTTTTCCTTTATTTCATTTTTTCTTCTTTTCTGCCTCTCTGCTTATCTTTCCCTCTCCTCTTCTTTTTTTGTTCTTTTTCACTGTCTTTTTCTTTCTGCTCCTTTCCCATTTTATCCTGTTTTCTCTCTTTAATTTTTGCCATGTCTTTTAACCGATATTTTTTTTTCTTCCTCTTTGTTCTCCACTCGTCTTTCTTTCTTTTTTTCTTTCTTTCTTTCTTTACTTACCTTCTTTACTTACCTTCTTTCTTTCCTTTTGGTTCCCTCTTTTTTGTCTCTTCTTTCTAATAGTATTTTAGTAATAGTATTCCTTTCTTTCTCCTCTCTCTTTCCATCCCTTTGTTTTACTGTGTTAAATTTTTCTTGACTTTTGAGTCTCTCCCTTTTTTGTTCAGATTTTTTGTCTAATTGTTTATTTATCTTTCTTATTCTGTGGTCTTTATTTTCCTTTATTTATTTATTTATTTTTCCAGTTTTATTCCCCCTCCTTTTTTTCCTCTGTTCTTCATTCCTGTGTTCTTTAAAATTAAAATGACATTTTTAAGCAGATTAGTATTGGACTTAGGTGTGAATGGTGTGAATTTTCTAACTAACACAGTTTACGTTACTTTAACAAACTCCTGTTATAATAAAGGGCAAAATTATATTTTTCCTGATACAGACCCTTTAAGAGGTTTGAAGTAAAAGTCAGGATCAGTTTGGAAAAAGAAAGGATATTGAATATGTTCATCACCTGTGTGTGTGTGTGAGGAGGAGGAATCTTGTGGTTTAGAATATTTGGGACTTTTCCTCCTTTGCATTAAGCTGTATCTGGTAACAGCTGGAGAGTTTTAGTGATGAGTAACGCTGATGATGAACACTGATAGCTGAAGATGAGCCAGAGACGGCTCAGTGAAGTTCTGAGGATCAGAAGGTTCAGGAGTTTTCGTTTTCAGCAGCCATAAGAACTCGAACGCTGATAGCAGTAATGGTGTGTGTATATGATTTGAGGTAATTTCTGATACATTTATTTAATTTTAATTGAACTGACTATCACATAGTTGAGTCAGACATTACGGAGAGGAGTAATTAATTTTATTTTGCTTTACAATTCAGTTTTTGTTACAGGTACAGAGTAAACTTGTTCATATTGTTTATAATTGGTAACGTTTTACTGTAAAGATACATAAAATTACAATATCAACAACAGTAAGTAACAAAGTAATGTCTCAACAATTCAATTGACACTAGTTTTTTTTTATTTAATGCTTTAAAATGGAAATTAATAATAATTATCAATTGAGACATTTGAAAATAATTCACCATATATATTTTTTTTTAACTACAGTAGTGTCAATTTAAAATTAGTTAAAATATTCTGCTCATGTAAGAACTGTTAATTACTGAACCCTTATTTCAAAGTCAAAGTCAAAGTGGTTTTTACTGTTTTACTGTATATGTACATGTTTAATGTATATGTTTATATTCCAGATATGTGTTATATAGTTGGAGAATGCCATACAGTATATGGGCTATGTATTGGTGCTGTGTATATATATTGCCTTTTTCAAATAGTTATTGGGCAGGATTAAACAGGTGCACAGTTGTTGTTTAAGTAGTTACATTAGCTTTAATATATTGATAAAGTGTATATTTTTACACTTTAATTATTTCAGGTTTTTACACTATTTTAAGCTTTTATGTCAAAACAGAGATATGTACTCATTACTTGAATCCTACAAAGAATTAAGGTTGGGAAAACATATTTTTCTATATATTGTATCGTTTTGATTGTATCAATGTGTGGCCTCAAATATTTATATATTTATTACAACAGGTGCTCTAAACTCCTAAGTCTTGCCCACAAATCAAGGGCAATTTATTCTTCTGAATCTAACCTACGCCATAGCCCACGCATATACTTCTGTGTGCGCATATCAGCGGCTCTGCGGCGCTCTGCAGTTTAAACCGCGAAGGTGGGAATATGTGGGTGGAAACGCGAGGCTCAGAGTTTACTGGATTATAAAATCACTGAGTTATAAGGTGCACTATCAATGAAAATGTCTATTTACTGGTTTATTTTCATACACAAGAGGCACCGGATTGTAAGGCATGCATAGCTTGTTTTAACCCTTTAAACAGAAAGGCTTTAGTTCGATATACTCACCTCTTAACAACAAAGGAGCTAACTAGCGCTTAGTGCGGTTAGCGGGTAATGCTAATGCTGCTCCAGCAGTGCTTGCCGGGCAGAATTAGCAGCAAACTACAGTCCTAGAATACTCACCTCTGAACGTTGAAAGAAATAGCTCTTAGCGCGGTTAGCAGCTAATGCTAATACTGCTCCAGTCTTGAGTCTCGATCTGAAGAACTAAACTATAACGCTGTAGTTCAGTGGAGTGGCTTTACTGCTCCTTAATATCTGACTCGTAGAATTCATACATAAGGTGCACCAGATTGTAAGGCACACTGAAGATTTTTGGAAAAATGAAAGGATTTAAATTGCGCATTATAGTTTGAAGAATACTGTAGTTTAACTTGCTAAGAGATGCGCATAAGCTATGCTGTAGGTTCGACGCAGAAGTATGAATTGGCCTTTAGACTTACTAAAGTTTCACTTATCAAAGCCATAATCAAATGAATAGGGTTAATAAACCTGTGGTGAAGAATATTGGTTGTCAAATTCTGTGAAACGGACACCAATAAATCCATAAAACCAATAATTTGATTATATAGAAGTATTTTTTCCTCTTCAGTAACACAGATTCAGTAAAGTATCGTAGAGAATATTGTGAGATTCCCTGTGACTCCCACTCCTATTTATCAGTAGCCAAATGTCATTGCTATTGTAAGAATGAATATAGAATAGCTAATTTTATTTATTATTTTAATATTGAAAATGTATTACAGTTCTAATAAACAGTTTTATTTCTGTGTATATTTTCTTATTTGTAATCTTCCTGAATTTCGCTCCTGGTGTAGTCAGCCCATTTCTCAGCAGGATTCAGGTTATATCAACAACGAGGTCTCAGTTCTCAGTTATATGATTATGTGATTGAATCATATGCAGGCTGAGCAGATGTTCCTGCAGCAGCACTAAACCTCCACGTGAGAGGTTTTAGCCCAGACTAGCCCAGTGTCCTAACACAAGGCCCTGTATATATACACAGTAATGGGAAAATGCCCTTACCAAGCCCTCCAGCATTCCTCCACCTATTAGGACGATGTCGAAGAGGAAAACATGACCTATAAATCACTGTCTAGTCTTTGCATAGAGCTTATCTTCTTCTCCCAGTAGATATTATCTAGTGAACTATATACAGCTTCATTTCACCAGAAGTGTTTTAACACAAACTACTTTTAAATAAGGGAAGTTAAGTGTTTGACACGTATGGTGGGGGATCAATATATCAGTCAAATATGTATTTTGGTCTACATCAGTAAATTAATTCATTACAAACTGGTTAAAACTGGTGAATTACACTGCTCTGCTGCTAACGAAAGTGAATTGGTCTTTCTGTGAAAGAAACATTGTCTGGATGAGAGCATTACCTTTTATATTATTGGTGTTAATCGATTAAAAAAATTATCTGATTAATTATGACAATATTCTTTGATTAACTTTTCTTCTTAAGACTTCTTACGTTTTTATAGTCTATATATAAATGAAGAATGAAGGTAAGAAATGTAAAATGCAATTATATTTATATTAGTGCTTTTAATATAAATACTAGCACATATACTTGAATGTTTGAGGGAAGATAAAGCCAACATGAGGGGCTGGAATAAAGAATACTTGACCATTTAGATAGGGGAAACTTTTTTTTTCTTTATTATAAACATTTTAGCTTGGTTGTAAGGATTTCTGATTTAGAACTTAATTTGTTGAGTATAAAAGGGTCGTTTTCACACCTGTAGTTTTTATGGTTTCTATGGTCCGGATCAGTTGATGAGTTCATTTATTTGGAGAGTTTCCCCCTCTGTTTGGTTTGGTTTCCCACAGGAATGAATCTAAATGCACCAAAATGTGCAGCAATAAACCACGTGACCACGCGATCTCCTCTGATTGGTCAGAGCTGTCGGGCGTGGGAGCAAGAATGTAAATATAGTGAGAAGATTCTGTGTTACAGAGCATATGGGAAGCTGCCGCTGCTTTTTCAATTAGACGTGCAGCGCAGATGTGAGCAGTGAATTCTGCACAGACTGCGTTTAGTCTGTCAACAGCATGGAGCAGCAGAGACAGCGTTTGTTCATAGCAGTATGTTATCTGGCTAATATATCAGATTAAACTGCGGCTTAGTTATCGTTTTTTGTTAAATGGTAAAATGTCTCACTTTTAACATCTGCTATGTGTTTTAGTGTGAATAAAATATGCGTCTGTGAGATTTAAATAGAATTACATTGTCTTTATTTACTTTTTATACTCTAGTCTCATCTTTTTTTTGGAATTGGCATTGTAAAATAAGTCAAGACTGTGATGTAACAGTTTTGGGGTTTTGGAATTGGCCTGTTATCCAGCTATATTTTTAATTATACCGGTTTCTCTGTCTTTCAGGGGGGCTGTGTGGATTCAACCAATCAGAGCCTGGCTCTTCTGTACATGACCCTAGGCCAACAGGATGTGTCCAAAACCCTCCTAGGTCCTCTCTCTCCATACACGTAAGTCTTTCTCTCTTGCTCTCTCTCTCTCTCTCTCTCTCTCTCTCTCTATTCACAAAAGTCTATCTCTCTATCTCTCTCTCCTTTAACGTAAGTCTCTCTCTCTATTCATGCAAGTCTCTATCTATCTATCTCTCTCTCTCTCTCTTTAACGTAAGTCTCTCTCTCTATTCACGCAAGTCTCTATCTCTCTCTCACTCTCTCTCTCTCTCCATTCACGTAAGTCTCTCTCTCTCGCTATGGTGCTCGCTCGCTTGCTCTCTTGCTCGCTCGCTCGCTCACTCTCTCTCTCTCTATTCACGTAAGTCTCTCTCTCTCTTTCTCTCTCAGGCTCTCTTTCTCACTCTCTCTCCATTCACGTAAGTCTCTCTCTCTTGCTATAGTTCTCGCTTGCTCTCTTGCTTGCTCACACTCTCTCTCTCTGACTCGCTTTCTCTCCATACACGCAAGTCTTTCTCTTTCTCTCTCTCTCCCTCTCCCTCCATACACGTAGGTCTCTCTCTCTCTCTCCCCCCTCCCTTCACCATTTTTGTGCTGCTGAGTGCTAAAGGTCGCTGATCAGAGGAAACAGTGGTGTAAACATCACCTTACTTGGAATAAAACCTCACATTTCCCACTGACCCTTGCCCACTGACCTATGCAAACAAACTGCTCATTTTGAAATGCTTCCAGTCAGCAGTGAGAAGGGTGCTATTTGTTTTTGTTTTAAAGGCGTCTCTCTTTTTATAAAATATTCTTATTATTTAAATTATTATTCGATTTGTTTAAATTAGTTAAACATTACAGTAAACATCATCAGTGGGGATTAATCAAATGAATTGTTGTAGTTGGTGCTCTTTCACACCTGTAACATTTTACACACCTGTAAAACCAGTAAAAAAGTACTACCCTGATATGTTTAGGGGTAGGTGATATGGCACCATATTTTAGAGTATAATATTGTTCACAATATTAAAAAATGTTGGCGATATTATTGAATATGATACAATATGGCACATCCCGAGTGCTGTTTTTGTCCCTATAATTAAACATTTGTATTTCATTTTAGTCTTAAATTCTTAACCAGTAAAATTTGATTAATTATCTAATGTAACACACATAAAATCTAAATAAACCTGTGATACTAACAAAACTTAAGCTCACATCACAAGGTCCTTTTGTTGGAGATGGAGAGAGGGTCCTCTCGCCCTGGACTTCTGAATCCAGACCCCATTACTGAGATACTAATCACTGTTTTGAGAAGCTGCCATTTCCACATTTCTGTGTTCGTGATCTGAATCCCCAGAAGGCCTTGTGGAAGTTCAGAGCAGACTCGGACTGTGAACTGTCCATTTTCAGTTATCATGGTACCGGTGCTGTGTCCTGATCAAGTACAGTACTATGATAACTGAACATTGGCGGTGCCAACACAATGCTCCTCCCCTCAGCCAATCAGACTGTGTTTCACTGCTTCACATACATCCTGCTTATCCAGTTACCTCACTGTAGTGTGGAAAACACGGTCACACTCGACTGAGGCTGGTGAATGGATTACTCAAGTTTTCCCCTATTGTACCAAATCCGTACAGAGCGATGAGGTCCAAACCACAGTGTGAACCGAACCGGCACACCCCTAAAAATAATAAAAAATAATCAGATAATAAAAATAATTATTCACAACAATGTTCTTTGATTTATTCATGATCGAGAAATAGTGATCTAGAAATAGTGATCTAGAAATAGTGATCTAGAAATAGTGATCTAGAAATAGTGATCGAGAAATAGTGATCGAGAAATAGTGATCGAGAAATAGTGATCGAGAAATAGTGATAGGGTGAGAGTGATAGGGTGAGAGTGGTTGGGAGAGAGTGGTTGGGAGAGAGTGGTTGGGAGAGAGTGGTTGGGAGAGAGTGGTTGGGAGAGAGTGGTTGGGAGAGAGTGGTTGGGAGAGAGTGGTTGGGAGAGAGTGGTTGGGAGAGAGTGATTGGGAGAGAGTGAGAGTGATTGGGAGAGAGTGATTGGGAGAGAGTGATTGGGAGAGAGTGATTGGGAGAGAGTGGTTGGGAGAGAGTGGTTGGGAGAGTGTGGTTGGGAGAGTGTGGTTGGGAGAGTGTGGTTGGGAGAGTGTGGTTGGGAGAGAGTGATTGGGAGAGAGTGAGAGTGATTGGGAGAGAGTGATTGGGAGAGAGTGATTGGGAGAGAGTGATTGGGAGAGAGTGATTGGGAGAGAGTGATTGGGAGAGAGTGATTGGGAGAGAGTGGTTGGGAGAGAGTGGTTGGGAGAGAGTGATTGGAGAGAGTGATTGGAGAGAGTGATAGTGATGCATAAAGAGAGTGGTAGATGAGTAGCAATCAACTTGAAATCAAGTGCAAATGCACGAAAACATCACATCTGCCATGTCTCCTCCTTCAATTACACAGAGTATAATAATAATAATCATAATCATAATAATAATAATAATAATAAATATTATTATTATGATGATTATTATTATTATTAATATTATATACACGTAGCGTATAATTACCCATGTTTTTAATTGTATTATTCTAAGATGGATAATAAATGATTTCATTTAAATGCTTTAAATGAATTGCTTACCAAGAAGCCACCTGTCACGCACTCAGCTTGTTTTCTTATCCTCTTATGCTCTTGGAAATCTAAAAAGGTTTGTAAGCCAGTCATCATCATGGGCCAAAAAACATAATGGTCACGGGAAATGAGCTCTCAATGAATTCGGCCATTAGCAATATTTTCCAATAATGCTAACGCTGCCATCTCCAACAACTCCAGCGCAACTTTTTATGCATGTTTATATAATCTAGGCTAAGTGGAAACACGTTGAATGATTATTTCTGCAAGCCAATGAAATTGTCTGATGAATTTACTTTTTTTTACCCAATAATGCTTACTACAATGTGTGAATAAAGGATATCTTAATAGTTGTAATTTCAATGCATCGCCTCTAAGTGTCGCCAATGAAAAAACACAATATATACGCACAAAAAAAAGGTGTACGCCCGAAACGAAAGTGCCGTGGGGAAACGCACTTTCTCACGTTCAAGTCAAATTTAGTACATCTGACCGTGAGCGTGACATATGGCGTACGCAATGTTTTGCGCGTACGCACCTTTAGTACATGAGGCCCCAGGCCCTTTGAAGATGAATTACGGCAGATATATTTCACTTATATTTTGCTGATAGATGTACATAAGTTCTAAATTGTTTTCTAAGGTATGACTAAAAGTAGAGTAGTCAAACTATATTAGCTTTAAATTAAATATCAGACGGGTTCCTAAAGAAATTGTCATATCAAGTTAAATTTTATGATCAAGAAAGATCAGTGGTGAGACAGTGAGGGTCAGTTATGAGATTTAACTCATATTGCGTCATAAATAAAAAGTAATCTACCTTCTGAACTCTCAACTGTAAGAACTCTGTGTTTACATCCCTAAATAAAACCACTAATAAATGCCTCTGTAAATAGACATGGCTGGAAGTTTAGGCCAAACTTGGTTATATTAATAATTTCTGTTTAAAAAAATGTATTTGTTTAAATTTCCAGTTTAATTATGTGTGTTAGAGTTCACCACACTAGTTAAAGCTCTTGCCTTGGTCACCACGCTTGCTCTGACCTTGTACGAGGTGCTGCAGACACACACTGTCCCGGGTCACGGTCAGTCCTGATGCAGAACCTGCGGCACCACCAAAGCTCTGCCTCTGACCTCCTGTCTGCCCTCACCTCACTGCTGTGTAGATATTTACCTTCATCCAGCTATGTCATGCAGCGTGTGTTTTTTTGTTTTTGGTTTGTTTGAGGTTGTTTGAGGATAAAACTGCAGTGCATGCTTCTGTCCTGCAGGATCGAGTTCCTCCGACACATCCGGGACTTCTTCCAGATCATGTTCAAGATCGAGACGCAGACAGCGGACGAGGACCAGCAGAAAGGAGGAGATAAGGTCCTGATGACCTGCGTGGGAGCGGGTTACACCAACATCAGCAAGTCCATCAAATAGAGACTCATCAAACTCTATCAAACTCCACACCAGCAGATCAGCGCAACATTCAGACAATATAAAAACACTGATTATCTTTATTCTACAGGTTTAGTTTCTTTCATTATTGATATTCTGTTTTTTAAATTTTGTTATTTTAAATATGTTGGTTTTTTGTACAATGTACAGTTTGTTTTCGAAGATGCTTCAAAAAGAAACAAAATAAATGTAAAATATCTTTAATATTGTGTTTATCTGATTAAAACACACAACTCGTTTTTACACAGTGCCAGTCATAACTGATAAACTTTTACCATTCAACACATTTAATTAGATATATTGCTGTTCTGATTTGTGCTTAAAATATGACTACAAGTAGAACAATACATTAAACTATCAACTTAAAACTAAAACTGATTTTTTCTACATTTCTTATATTAAAATATTAGTTTACTCTGGTGCAAAGGGTTCCTCCTTAAAGTTGTTTAAAAAAGAACTACAGATGACTATAGAATAAAAAGAGCCGACAAATGGGGAAGATTTTTTTATTTTTATTTGTACTTAAATTAAAATGTGATATCAAAAAGCAGTTATTTTCCTAAGAAAACTCCATCTTTTTTATTACTGCATACAGCCTGACTTTTAAGGTTTTCTACAAGATTGCTATAGTGTTTGTGAAGTTGGGATGTTAGATCATCAACTTCCCACCTTATCCCTAACTCACCAACTCACAACTCATTCCCAACTCCCTAACTCATCCCACCTCATCCCCAACTTATCCCAACTCATCCCACCTCATCTCTAACTCCCTAACTCATCCACAACACATCTCCAACATATTCCAATTCATACCCAACTCCCCATCTCATCCCTAACTTCCCAACTCATCTCCAACTCCTTAACTCATCCCACCTCATCCCTAGCTCATCCACAACTCATCCCCAACTCCCCAACTCATCCCACCTCATCCAAAACTCATCCTCTCCCCAACTCATCCGCAACTCATCCACAACTCCTCCCCAATTTACCAACTCATCCCACCTCATCCACAACTCATCCTCTTCCCAACTCATCCCAAACTCATCCCCAATTCATCCTAACAGTACTGGATGGAGCATCATTCCAGATACCACAGTTCCACTGCTCCACGGCTCAGTGCTCAATGCTGGGGAGCTTCATACCCCTCTACTTAGCCCACACGAGGCATGGTGCCCACAGTTTAATGTTTATTATCAGCTCCAGGGAGTGCTATTCTATTGGCAGTACTTGTCTGTATGAGGACATTTGCACATCTGTGTCAACGAGTGCAACTTGCCAAAAGTAGCTGAATTCTTTCTGCAGGTAGGTGTGGTGTTTTTAGGTGAATGGAGACTCATTAATGAGCGTTTGGGTCAGGTGCAGATCCTTCTTCACCATATCCTCTATTCCATCCTCTGACTGGGACGACTGGATTCTCTGGTCTTGCTCTTCTTCCAGTTTCAGGTTCTTGCAGGACTGGACTCCAGTGGAGACGTACTTGGTATCCCAGTACAGGTCCGTGTCCTCCACTCTCACCTCGGATATTTCAGCATCACTGGGTTCTGATTTAATGGTCACCAGGCCTGTGTCCATCATGCTGGTGTGCGGTGTGGTACTGGAGGAGTTACTGTTCGGATTATGGCAGGGCCAGAACAGGGGGTCCAAAAACGATGAATTACTATATTCAGTAGGAGCTGATCTCTCATCTTGGATCGTACGTCTCAATCTGGATCTGATATCAGAGAAAGAGAGAAGAGCAGAGTCGCTTTCAGTTGTTATACTTGATTATAGAACTGAAAGTAGCCAGGACCAAATGGAGCAGCTTCCCAGATGGTGATTAAGCTTAGAGTGATTTATTTTAAGCGTTTATTTATTTTATTGTTGACTATTATTAATTACAACTAATGAAAACCCAAAAATCAGTGTCTCAGAAAATTAAAATATTATATAAAACTAATTGGTACTTTTGGCAGTGTGGGCAGTGTGCCAAGTCCTGTGAAATCTGCATCTCCATAAAAATTGTCAGCAGAGGGAAGCATGAAGTGCTCCAAACCATCACTGATCATCAGTAAATTTTACATTTCATTTGTAAATCAAGGGAGGGATCAGAGTCTGGAGGAAGAGTGGAGAGACACACAGTCCAAACTGCTTGAGGTCTAGTGTGAAGTTTCCACCAATCAGTGATGGTTTGGAGAGACATGTCATCTGCTGGTGTTGATCCACTGTGTTCTATTATCAAGTCTAAAGTTTTGTTTTCCCACAAAATCTTACAGCACTTCATCCTTTCCTCAGCTGACAACTTTTATGGAGATGCAGATTTCATTTTCCAGCAGGACTTGGCACACTGTCCACACTGCTAAAAGTACCAATTGGTCTTATATAATATTTAAATTTTCTGAGACATTGATTTTTGTTACAGCACTTCATGCTTCCCTCTGCTGACAACTTTTATGGAGATGCAGATTTTCATTTTGTAGTGGGGTGCTTTAGATAACTTTGATTTAAATAAAAAACAATGTTTTTTGTTTTTTTTTCCCATTGCAATTCATATAAAAAAATGTCATGGCATCATTTAAACCTCATTTACACTTCATGAGTCTTGAGTATCAGGATTATATCTGGATAAGGCTAAACCATATAAAAATGTGTAAACACATTTTGCATATGCATTTAATTGGGACACTTTGCCTCACCCCTTCACATCAGTTACAAGAACATAATTTAAATCATAGATCATTAAATAATCAAAGTAATAGGAATAATGTTGTTCTAATTGTACACTTTCTATCCACACTACATTTGTGTTTGTAAGTAGAAAAATAGATGGTTTATTATGCTTTACCATTTGAGTAAGTATTATTTTTTATACAACATTTTTCTGTAGGTTTTAGCTGTGTATGGATTATTTAATAGTTAAAGCAGCAGTCATTAAGATCTTTTCTTTTAAACTGAAACTGTGTTCCTGATTGGAGAGAAGGCTATCTATCATAATGACATAAATTACATTACTGTGCTTCTGCTACCATTCCTGCCACACCATATATATATTTATTTTAAAAAACAGAGTAGTCTGCTAGGTCCCAGAGTTTTTTTTCTGACTATAACAACCTGAGCAACCGTGGTGCTGCTAATGTTGCTGATGCAAGAGCTACTGCGAACATAGTGATATCAGAACAGCAAACTCAGTCCTTATCTGCTCAATTATGCATTGTTAAACCAATGTTAAACCAAAAAAACATCAAATTAAAACTGAAAAAAGCTGACGAGATGAAGGAGAGAGCATCAGAGTCATGAAGATTCATAGACTCTAAAAAAAGACTGCACCACAATGCATGTTTTAAAAGTACTCTTCAGCATGCTTGGCGCAATTACAATTATTCTGACCAGAACATTTTGGGTTGTCACTTTAATTACCCAACTAGAAGAGGTTTCAAGTATGTTCCTTTTTTCAATCTCCCATAAAAATATATATTAATATTAAATATTAATGCATATGACTTGATCCAAGATGGTAAATTACTTTTAAATTGAATAGCATAAAGGCACCATATTATACAATTAATGCATGCTATTTTCCAGTGAGTGCTGATACTGACCTGTGGTTGTAAAACCAGTTGGTGACGGTGCTGGGTTGAAGGCCCAGCTGTAGGGCCAGTCTCTGGGTGGTGTGGTGTGAGGGATAGGGCTCCAGCTGGAAGGCCTTGCTCAGAACTTCCTTCTCTCGAGACGTGAGCACCACACGAGGCCTCTTAGCCATGGTGAACTGCTCTGGAGGGTGAGCAGTTACATCAAGCAGAGGTTCTTGGGAAGTACTGTCTGACCAGGCGCTCAGGAGAGAGAAGGGACGCTTTGTTTGTGCTGTAATAAACGAAGGTCATTTCATTCTGTTTTTTCATTACTTATTTTATATATGAATAAAGAAATAAGGATATGCAGTAATGGAGTTCAGCTTGCCTCACCTCGCTGACCTAAAGTCTTCATTGTTTTCAGGCTTTCTATGTTTTGAGGGTCTTTGAGCCAGAGGTACATCCGGATGAAAGGTTCCCTTCCCTTGACGCTGAGGTCCTTCCACGGTTTGGGTCGAGCCAAAAGATCTGACACAGAACCCTGTGATAAACCCAGAACCTGCTCTCCAAGCAGACGCTGTCCTGTTCAATCAAATCAGAAACAGATATAAGTGTTTATTTATTTTATTGTTGATGATTATGGCTTACAGCCAATTAAAAACCCAAAAATCAGTGTCTCAGAAAATTTGAATATTATATAAGATCAATTGGTACTTTTGGCTACAGTGTGGGCAGTGTGCCAAGTGAAATGAAATCTCCACTTCCATAAAAGTTGTCAGTAGCAGAGGGAAGCATGAAGTGCTGTAAGATTTTGTGGGAAAACTGCACAGACTTTAGACTTGATAATAAAACACAGTGGATCAACACCAGCAGATGACACATGACTCTCCAAACCATCACTGATCATCAGTAAATTTTACATTTCATTTGTAAATCAAGGGAGCAGAGTCTGGAGGAAGAGTGGAGAGACACACAGTCCAAACTGCTCGAGGTCTAGTGTGAAGTTTCTACAATCAGTGATGGTTTGGAGAGACATGTCATCTGCTGGTGTTGATCCACTGTGTTTTATTATCAAGTCTAAAGTCAGTGCAGTTTTGTTTTACCACAAAATCTTACAGCACTTAAACTTTTATAGAGATGTGGATTTCATTTTTCAGCAAGACTTGGCACACTGTCCACACTGCCAAAAGTACAGAGCTCCTAAAGTGACATTATGTAAAAAAAAAAAAAAAAGCGTGGGAATGAGTTAATTAAATCTACCTGGACAATAATAAAGCTTGCTTTTCTGTTAATGAATGCCCATGAAGAAACTGAATATTACATCAAAGCTCATTTAATCCAAAGGTAATGTTTAGTAATAAAAATGAAGAGTGAACTGGTTTCTTTTTATTTAATCTCTGAATGAATCATGGTGATATTTTGGAGTCTCTGCAGTGAGTCATGGTGTAATTCTAAGTAAAAGACACTTAATTCTAATACTAAAACCTGATTGGCTCAGACACAGACAGTATGCAGATCCGTTTACCTTCTTTAGACAGTCATATTGTACACAACCCCTGAGAGCTGCTCGCTTTGCAGCTGTAAAACAAAAGGACCTTTTGGCCACATCTTAATGGCTATGAGTTAATTAACTTGTTACCACGCCCTAATAAATCATGGCCACACCACGCATTAGGATCTTGTTCCCATGCCTTTATTATATTTTTTTTTTACATGATGTCACCTTATTGGCTTCGTACAAAAGTACCAATTGTTCTAAAATAAAATTCTAATTTTCTGAGACACTGATTTTAAGGTTTTCATTGGCTGTAATCCATAATCATCAACAATAAATGAAAAAAAAAAAAAAGCTTAAAATAGATCACTGTGTGTTTAATACATCTATATCAGGGGTGTCCAAACTACGGCCATTTGCGGCCCGCTTCCTTTTTTGGAGCGGCCCGCGAGGTATTTTAAATAGAATGAAAGTTGGCCCGCTGTTAAGCAGGTTTTTATAATGTGAGATTCAAATTTTGAACACTAGGTGTCAGAAACAGCCCAAAGAGTCTAAAAGCGGAGAGGATAAAGATAGTAAGTCAAGTAAAATGGTGTGTAAATTAAATAATCAGGAAAAACTATTATTTAAAGTGGTGTATTTCATTGCTTGTTTCAATACGGGGTGTGGCCCGTGACTTCAAATATATTTCTCCTTCTGGCCCCCGACAAAAAAAGTTTGGACACCCCTGATCTATATAATATATGAGTTACTGAATTACTGAAATAAAGTAAATTTTCAATGAAATTCAAATTTTTTGAGATGCACCTGTATTTATCAGATCAGATCAGCTGATGTTGGAACAGCTAGAAGGGAAGACATATATCAGCTGACTTGTTGTAGAGGTGCCATCCTAAAGTACTCACCTAAGTTGTGTTCTACAAGGACTTCCTTCACCTTCCTGGTGATACTCAGAGTGTCCAGCTCAAGGCGCTGGAGCATCTGCTGCTTTGCGTCCAGCCCATTATGGAGATCAGCATCAGGCTGAGAAAGATCTTTAACACAGTGTCGCCCATCTAGAGCTTGAGGAGGTTGAAGGTTCTCTTTGTAGCTCTCCAAGGGTGTGTGATCAAGATGTACCAACTGATCAAGACCTGTTTGATCCATTTCTGGACTTTCACTGATTTCCAGATTTCCATCTCCAGTTCCTCCACCTCTACCTGGAGATGGCTTGTGACTGGTGTCCAGAATAGGACGATGAAGGATAGGAGATGCTGGGATGAAGGTAGACTGATTGGTGCAAGAGGAAGAGAAACCCTCAGCCCCAATTTCACTCTTAACCTTCCTGATGATGTTCTGGACAAAATCTGATGGAGAGGCCAGACTGAGAAGTTCACAGACTGGAGATTGTTGAGATAGGGAGCTCTTTTCATACTGCTCCTGCTTCACCTGAAAATCAGAAGACATCAAGGGATCTACAGCTGGTCTTCTCTGCTGGTCCACTGCATCCTTCTGCACCTCAATCTCTCGTCTCACTTGCATCAGAATGCCTCTGACCATGTCCTCAGAACCTCTGCCCATGCTAAGATCTTCATGAGTGGCATCATGTCTGCTCTGATTGTGATGGACCCTTGATTCGTCACCTGTTAAAGACATCAAACTAAGATTCAACCTCAACCTGAACATCCACTCAACCATTCCTTGAGCCTATACAGGGGTTGGACAATGAAACTGAAACACCCGTCATTTTAGTGTGTGAGGTTTCATGGCTAAATTAGAGCAGCCTGGTGGCCAATCTTCATTAATTGCACATTATTGCACCAGTAAGAGCAGAGTGTGAAGGATCAATCAGCAGGGTAAGAGCACAGTTTTGCTCAAATACTGTATTGCAATGCACACAACATTATGGGCGACATACCAGAGTTCAAAAGAGGAGAAATTGTTGGTGCACGTCTTGCTGGAGCATCTGTGACCAAGACAGCAATCGTTGTGATGTATCAAGAGCCACGGTGTCCAGGGTAATGTCAGAGATGCCACCAAAAAGGACCAACCACATCCAACAGGATTAACTGTGGACGCTGTAAGAGGAAGCTGTTTGAAAGGGATGTTCGGGTGCTAACCCGGATTGTTTCCAAAAAACATAAAACCACGGCTGAACAAATCACGGCAGAATTCAATGTGCACCTCAACTCTCCTGTTTTTACCAGAACTGTCCGTCACCACAATATATTATTGTGGTCTAAAACCAGCTGTTTCAGTTTCATTGTACAAACCCTGTAACATATACAATGCTGGACAACAGCTAATTAACCACCTAGTTTAGGTTGATGACCAGCTATTCAACCACTTCAACCATCAAAGATCATCTCAGGCAATCTGATCAGATGTTTAAACTAGGGTTGAATGTTGTCTGACTGACTTGGTCAATCAATCAACTTGAACATGCCATTCACTTAGTAAAACATTAAACCAGCCAAAATTAAGGCCCTCTTTTGCATAAACATGCATGTATCACTATTGCTATATAAATATGGATTTCCTGACCTTCACTCTGTGATTGCTGCTCCTTCTTCGCATTTTCAAGAATGTTCCTTATTGCATCATCAGAGTGCTTGTCTGAAGAATGAATCACTGATGAAGAGTTACCTGGAAGAAGATTGAAATACAAGTTATTGAAGAATTAACATTAACATTTTTCTGAGTGTTTGAGGGTGAAGAAAAAAAATCAGTTGGGTGTGAAACATAATATTTTTTTCCATTTAGTACAGTGAAGAAGACATGCGTTTTTTAATATATTGGTCCTAATTTATAGTTCTTCATTTCTGCTTTTCGCACACAGAATTTCAAAAAATAGAATCAGATTTGACATATAGATCTGATTTCTTTTAATTCTAATATTGAAATAAAACTGAAATAAAACCACTAGACAATTGGAAAATTGGATAAATTGGATAAACCTCACTTCTTCTTCATTTTGAATGGATTTTTTTCCGAAGATTTAGCCTCAAACAATTAGAAAATTCATTATTACTGAACCAATGCTTCATGAACATAAAGATACATGTAGAGCCACATAATAGAAAAGTACCGAAGGTTTTTAAGGATGAGTCCTGTTCACCACGCAGTCGATCCTGAATGATCTGTAGTACCAGAACGTTCTGTTCATCTGACAGGAAGTGGATCATCCTCAGAAAAGGTTCTTTGCCTCTGGTGGTCAGTTTGCTCCAGGGTTTGGGATGAGCCAGAATCTCACTGACGCTTCCTTGCAGCCTGTCCAAAACGAACTGCCCGAACACACGCTGGCCGATTTTGTGTTTCTGAAGCAGTTCCTTCACTTGCTGAGCGATTTCAGCAGTGGTGATCTGGTTCTCCACACCTTCCAAGAACATCCCAGTTCCTAGAGCGTTACCAGCTGAGGACCAGTTGTTGCTGATGTCCCTGGTCCAACAGGAATCTGCCCTGGGGGAAGCACAGTCTTCAGCTGTGTTACTGTTTTCTGATTTAATGGAGAGACATGGCAGAAGGTCATGGGGTGATGGAGTGTTTGGACAGGGTGATGGTGTGGATCTTCTGCTGGATTCAGAATGATCACTGCTGGTGTGGACAGGGTTGCTCAGGTCCCTCACCAGCTCTGTGGATGGGTGAGATGTTGGAGGCGTCTCAACCTCCCTCTTGATTTCTGCACCTGCAAAATAAAACATACATGACGTCCTAATGTTCAATAATCCACAGTGCTGCCACACTAAGGTTCACTTTCTAGCATTTATTCAGTATCTCACTATGGGATACGCCCCTCGCTTATTCCTCAGAAGCACTCTAACATTACGCCAGTCCTGACTGGCTGGCCAAGTCTGACGTATAAAACCAGGTGCCCGAGCGGCAGAACATCATTCAAACATCTCTTCTCGCTCAGAAGCGACTCAAGTTGATGCTGCCAAAGGATTTATGCTATGTTATATTCACAAATGCCACTTAAAACTATACTGCAAAGAACATAAACTTCATGTTAACCATGTCTCTGGGCTCAGAGGCATCTTGGATGGACCATTACACAATGAAAACATACAGCTCTGGAAAAAAATAAGAGACCACTTCAGTTTCTAAATTCAGTTTCTCTGATTTTGCAATTTATAGGTTTATGTTTGAGTAAAATGAACATTGTTGTTTTATTCTATAAACTACAGACAACATTGCAGAGCTTTCAGATCTCAAATAATGCAAAGAAAACAAGTTAATATTCATAAAGATTTAAGAGTTTAGAATATTTGGTGGAATAACCCTGGTTTTTAATCACAGTTTTCATGCATCTTGGCATCATGTTCTCCTCCACCAGTCTTTCACACTGCTTTTGGATAACTTTATGCTCCTTGTGCAAAAATTCAAGCAGTTCAGTTTGGTTTGATGGCTTGTGATCATCCATCTTCCTCTTGATTATATTCCAGAGGTTTTTAATTTGGTAAAATAAAAGAGACTCATTATTTTTAAGTGCTCTCTTATGTATTTTTTCTAGAGTTTGTACACTGTGGTCAGAAGACATTAGTATTTAAATGTTTTAATATATATGTTTTGAAAGAAATTATGCCATGAGCTCTGAGTCAACGAAGAAAGGGTAATTTATATTTTTGTGACTTGCCTAAACATTTATGATGCCTTGGTATATACTGTACCTGATATACAGAGATCAGCGCTATATCCAGGAACTTCTTCCCCTTCTATCTCCAATCCAGCTCTGTCTGAAGCTGGCGAGGACACCTGACAGATAAATCAAGAAATTAGACGGACAAACAGAGAGACGGACAGTTGGTGTACATTAGATGGTTTGGAGAGACATGTCATCTGCTGGTGTTGATCCACTGTGTTTTATTATCAAGTCTAAAGTCAGTGCAGTTTTGTTTTCCCACTAAATCTTACAGCACTTCATGCTTCCCTCTGCTACTGACAACTTTTATGGAGATGTGGATTTCATTTTCCAGCAGGATTTGGCACACTTCCCACACTGTAGCCAAAAGTACCAATTGGTCTTATATAATATTCTAATGTTTTAAAACACTGATTTTTGAGTTTTCATTGTTTGTAAGCCATAATCAACATTTTTTTAGATGCATCTGTACCTCTGGAAGGCATAAGGCTACATAGAAGGCATTACCTATTATAAATACAGTTGGTGATAATGATCATGACTGGCAGTGTCTGGCCAGATCTGTCCACGTACAAATTTTCCCCACAGAAATGAATGGGGGACTAAAAGTTCCATGTAACACACCAGCGGCTCTGCAACCACCAAGCAACTCCTTGGCAACCACCTAGCAACTGCTCAGCAACTCCATAGCAACCACCATGGATACAATAGCAATGCTTTAGCAACCACCTAGCAACACCTTAGCAACCACCTACCAACTGCTTAGCACATTATAAAAACCACAATGGACACCATAGCAACACCTTTGCAACCACCAAGCAACTCCAAAGCAACCACCACGGATGCCATAGCAATACCTTAGCAACCACCTATCAACCGCTTAGCAACTCCATGGCAGCCACCACAGACGCCATAGCAACACCTTAGCAACCACCTAGCAACTCCATAGCAACCACCACAGATGCCATAGCAACACCTTAGCAACCACCTAGCAACTTCTTAGCAACCACCACAGATGCCATAGCAATACCTTAGCAACCACCTAGCAACTCCTTAGCAACCACCTATCAACTGCTTAGCAACTCCATGGCAGCCACCACAGACGCCATAGCAACACCTTAGCAACCACCTAGCAACCAGTGATGGTAAAGTTACTTTGAAAAAGTAATCCGATTACTGATTACTCCTTTAAAAAGTAACTTAGTTACTTTATGGATTACTTGATTTTAAAAGTAACTAAGTTACTTTACAATTACTTTATTAGTTACTTTAAGCAGCTGCAGACACCACCTCCCGCCGCCTTAACATAAACATTATAACCAGTTTTGCCAATACTCCCTTTATTGGAAAATGCATTTTTAACAGCAACAATGTATCTCTATTAAGTTAAACTATTTCCTAAAAATATATATATATTTTTAATAAAAATAAAATAATTAACTTAACATATTTAAAAAAAAAAAATAAAATATGGTCTTTCTTGATTTTACTAAACATAAATACTTGTTTTTATAAAAAAATATATAAAATAAAGAAAGTCTTTCTTGACCTGAAATATTTAACACTGTAAAACTGAACATTGAACTTGTTGTTCTCAGCAGGGCAGCAAGGAGTGGTTTTATAGAACAGAACCGTGTATATGGTCTAGACCAGGGATCACATATTTGCAGACTGCGGTCCGGGTCCGGACCCAGACGTTGTCCAATACGGACCCATACCGGACCCATCTACTGAGAAGGATTTAATTCTGACAGTGTTCATTTAAAGCACCGGAACTTTTTTTTGTTTTTACGGTATTGTGCGCTCTGCGCCACAGTGAACTTCCAATCACGTGTGGTGTAAAATCTTCAAACGCTCTCCTCTGCCAATCAAATTTGTGGCAGACCGCTGCCCTGGCTAGTGAATTGGGACGCGGCCGCAAAAAAACGCCTTTATAAAGAGATAGGGAGCCCGAGGACGGGCGAAAAACGAAAACGGGCGGAAACTAAAGACACGCCGAGCGCGAGAGAGAGAGAGACAGGGGAGAAAGCGAGACGCGTGTGATTGGGGAAGAGCGGAGGGGGAATGGGTAAGGGAGCGGTGTGTGTGTGTGGAGGAGATGAGGTGGAGAGAGAGAGAGTAACGCACAGTGACTTAAATAAGTAACTTTAATCTGATTACTGGATTGGAAATAGTAACGCGTTAGATTACTCTTTACTGAAAAAAAGGGTCAGATTAGAGTAACGCGTTACTAATTAACGCGATACTGACATCACTGCTAGCAACTCCATATCAACCACCACAGATGCCATAGCATTCTGCACCTGCGTTATGCCTCTGCCTTTTTATTCGTCATTCTGTGAAGACATTATTTTAGCAAGGCACGCATATCAGGACACATGACCTGTTGAAGGTAAGATACTCTGAGACACTGATTTTTAGGTTTTCATTGGCTGTAAGCCATAATCATCAACAATAAAAAGAAATAAACACTTAAAATAAAAAATAAATCACTCTGTGTTTAATACATATATATAGTACACGAGTTTCACATTTTTAACTGAATTATAGTAATAAAGTAACTTTTTTAATGACACTAGTAAAGCAGTACTGAAGCTAGCTCTGTTTACTTACTGATACAAGGTGGAAGTGTGCTGCTGAAGCCTGTCTCCTCTCTTTAAGGACCCTAGAAGAAATAAAATAAATGAAAAATATGAGTGAGTGAAAGCAGAGAGAGGAGTGGAGGAATAATCAGCCGAGTGGGAGACGAGAGAGCGAGACCTGAGCTCTTCTTTGATCTTCTCGTAGTCCTGCTGGGAGTGTAACTTGGCCTTGAGTCTCTAAAACACAAACCATGACAACAAAACCATGAACAAGTCCATAAACAAGCCTTTCCAGACACAACAACATTAAAAAGGAAAGCAAAAACAGAATGCCAAAAGTCATGGAACATCACTATTCAAACTGATCATAAAGTGTTAAGTCAGTGAATGGCTTGGGAATGCTCAAACCTCTATATATATAAGTTGTGAGGTGTTACCTTGTGAGAAAGGCTTAACACTGGCCAGTGTGGTCAAGGCTAAGTGATGTGAATTATGGGAGTTGGGCCTAATAGTTGGTGCCAGATGGATTTATTTATTTTTTTATAATTTTATTTCAAATTTTTCCCATTTTCTCCCCAATTTAGCACAGCCAATTACCCAACCCACACACTAGGACTCCCCCTATCACTAGTAATGCTCCAATACACCAGAAGCGTGAAGACTAACACATGCTTCCTCTGATACATGTGAAATCAGCCACCGCTTCTTTTCAAACTGCTGCTGATGCAGCATTGCCGAGCAGCATCACAGCGCACTTGGAGGAAAGCACAGCGGCTCGGCTCCGGTACATCAGCTCACAGACGCCCTGTGCTGCAGACATCACCCTAGGAGTGATGTGAGGAGAAAGCGCCATCTACCCACCCGGAGGGAGCAGGGCCAATTTTGCTCCCTCTGAGTGCCGGGAGCTTGATGGCAATGGCGACCTCTCGTTCACAGTGGCAGCGCGTTTTCAGATGGATTCCTGAGGTTGTACCATGTGTTTACCAGGAACACCAGTAAAAATGAGTAATTAGTAGTAAGTAGTTAGTAATTTTCTGAACTTTACAATTAACCTTACAGTTACAGTTTAGGACTCTGTGGTTTGGCCTAAGCTTTTGTTCTTAATGTCATTTTTTTCCCTATTTTACGTTACTTTTATCTCTTATACTTTAAGTAGTTTACCAGAACTCTACTTTCCTATCTATCTATCTATCTATCTATCTATCTATCTATCTATCTATCTATCTATCTATCTATCTATCTATCTATCTATCTATCTATCTACAGAAGTATTTTAAACCCTAGTATCTATAGTTCACTACTACCTCCATGAATGTCAATACTTTTGGAAGACTCTTCGGGAGACGTCGAAGAACAATATCAAACTTTTTATACCTCTATATTCTCCATTTTATTGGCCAGCTGCTGCTGAAGGCGTGAGATGTGACTGGCTGTGCTCTGCTGGGCTTCCTGTAGAGTCAGCTGCAGTCTCTGCACTTCCTCTCTGAGCCGAACGATCTCTCCATCTCTCTTAGCCATCATCTGCTCCAGCTCCACATCAGAGAGACTCTGAAACACATTCATCACTCTGATCAGAGCTGTGGTTTAAAAGTGGTTTAGGGTTTTTAGAACATAAACCTATACGTATACTGTATAAGTACATAGATTTGCTATAGATTTGGAATAGTGTGGTTGATATATAACAACATATAACAGCTATACCTAGTTGGGAAACTGGGGTTAAATTCCCAGTCTGTGTGCCTATGCGTAATATGAGCCATCGTGTAGGTTACCCAACATATATGAGCATCAAATAAATAAAACAAATGTTAAATACAATAAAATAGATTCGAAGGATGTGTGTCTTCTAATGAAAGCCCCATCTAATAATCTCAGGTTTTTAGAAGAACGTTTTCTGAATGTTTCAGTTAAAATTCTTAGAATGTTCAATCTGTCAGGTTTTCTGGATGTTCTCAGAAAGCTTTTATGTACACTTTATTTTCCACACTTTTCTATAATGCTAAGCTTGACCTTAATTTAAACACCTGACTGTAACACTGAAAAACTTATTATAATCTCAACTATAACCCTATTCTGAACCTGAGACTGTAATGAGGGCAATCTGCCTGTCTGTCGGAGTGTTAATATTCTGTAGTAGGTGAGAAATCACTGTTTATTCCATTGAGGGGAGGCTGATATTAATTGTGTATTTAAAAAAATATTCACCTGAAATTCATCTGATGTATATTAGTCACTAGGAAAATTAAAATTGTCATGTTATATGAAAAGGAGAAGGGGCTAGGTCCATAAAAATTGGAGAAAAGTGACTGAGGGGGATCTCTGGGGGTCTCACCTGTTGCTGCAGGAGTCTGCAGGTAACAGAGTCAGAGCATAGGGAAGTGATTATTTTTCTTTATTCATTTTTTTTTTGTGTTTTTCTTTTCACATTATTTCTCTAACGTTACATTCTCACCTTCATAACGTTGCAAAACATTCTTAAAATATTTCTCTCTGTTAGCTGAGACATTATATAATGATAGAAACTTACCATTTTGATGTGTTTGGAAAGGAAAGTCTTTTTTCAGTCTTTTGGTATCTTCTTGGCTTCTTTCTTTTTGGTCTGAGAGAGAGAGAGAGAGAGAGAGAGAGAGAGAGACTCCAGATATTGCTTCAATAATTTGACATAAAGATTGCTTAAATGTTGATGTGTTGATGGGAACTTTAAATTTTGGACTTCCTCTATGAGACCTTTGGAACTGGTTACTATATAAAGATGATGGCCTGTAAAGTTTAAAATTTAAAATCATCATACTGCAGCTCCAGAACCTACAAAGTCATTTTAAATGAGTAAAACTGCAATTAATTAACCTTAATCTTCAATCTCAATAAATACTAAATCTAATAATATTTAACATAATATAACGCACCCAAACACATCTCAGACCTCTTCTTCATCTTTGTCTAGGTCAAAGGCCAAATGTCAATGGTCATCTGAGGCTGAAAGGTTAATGTCCTTCCTCAGGTCCTTCCATCTGTCCCAGCTCTCTCCACTGTCTAGCAGCACTAAGCCCTCTGATTTGCTGACTCAGCTCTCAATTTTAAAAAGGCTAAAAAAAAAAAAGGGAGGAGTAGTTCGGGAGGGGCAGTGGGTGATGTATGGGTTTAGAGATGCAGAATATTGGACTTCAACAGGGGGGCGGGATTATTGCTTGACTGATTTGCATATTGTGAATATCTGCATACCAAAGTACACATCATCCTCGCCTATAGCACAGCTGAACCGCAATAAAATGATTTTTTAAAGGTTAGGAAAGATTTATAAAAAAATTAATCAGGACTGGTATATTTAATTACTTTAAAGGAACACATTTCAGCCATTTATGGAAAAAATATTTTTTTAGGGTTTAGCGCCTCTTAAGGATGGATATTTTTTATGTTCACTGTTTCTAAGAGACATAGATGCTGTAATGTGAGCTAATGACCTTTTTTATGTTGTTATAAAGTAACTAAATATCTATATATATATATATATATATATATATATATATCTGTTTGCACTGACAGCAGTATGCCACTCTGTATGAACCAGTACCAACTACCAGCGACTTCCTTAACCCTTTCAGACCTAAATTATTATCAAGCGATGGTAAGATTGATGTGTTTTGTCTGCCTGTAATGCAAAAACAAGACTCACTGAAGTATTCTAATATTAAATCTAATAATCAATTCATATATCTCATATAATGTATCGATTTTTAATGTCCATTGCATTGAAAACCTGAGTTTAAACAAAGTTATTTTGGAACTGATATGGACCTTTTTACTTTATACAAATGCTGATTAAATCATAAATCATAATAAAATAAAGTGTTCAAAATGAGACACTGACACTCTGTACTACAGCTGTTCATTTCCAGTGCAGTGGGTGGGGCTAAGCTACTCTTTTCATTGGCTTGTTAATGTCTATTCTGATGGACCATGTGACATCCATTGTCATGCATGCAAAACAGCATGATGTCCATTGTAATGGATGCAGGGTGTGAAAAGGTTAAAGCGTCAGTGTGTAGTTTTTGTAGATTTAGGGATTTAGTGACCCCTATGGTGGAAATGTGCAATTGCACAGATCATGTGGAGGAGATTTGAGTATGTTGTTTTGTTCCTTTTTTAATAAAGTACTGTCAAACTGTAATAAGCAACAATTTTAAAGAGTATACCGATTATCAGGGGTATAGCTAAAAAAAAAAGTGATCTGTAGAGCCATTTAAAGTTATGGAAGTTTGCGGACACTTTTGAATGAATTCCAATGGGAAAATGTCCAAGCCTAAAAATCTCTGTTGTACAAAAAATGTTAAATGTATTGATTCAAAAAGCACAAGCAACATAGTTCAGTATAGGTCCTACGATATAGAATAATAAAAATAAAAATAATAAGAAGATTTCAAAGAACAGTAAGTTATTTTAAACTAATAACATTCAACAAACCTACCAGACCATTAAATAAATTAGACATTGCATGATTATATTAGATATACCAGGATATTGATATCATTAATTAGTAATTTTGTGTCGCTTCCCAATTCTTTAATATTAATGTTTTCAATTTAAATGATAAATATTAGGGACTGCTGCTTTAAAATGCATTATTTTCCCTATAATAAAGAACAGCAGCAGCAGCAGGCCTACATCCATCAATGTGTCCAACTGTCATCTGACATTAGACAAGTTATTACATACTTTTACAAACAACACAATTAATCTATTTCATGCCAATTCTCGAGTTGTGTACTCTATCCACTGAATGATGTAAAAAACTGGATAAACACTGTAAATCTAAAGCATTATCATTGAAATATTAAAATAAACAAATAAAAAGACTCCAGTAGCATCTCAACTACAGAAACTAGACCCAGCATGCTACTAACATCCTATTGAAAATAGGATGCATGAAAAGTTGACCCAGTTCCAAAGCTAAAAGCTCTAAAACAAGCAAATCTCACACCAATCAAACACAATGATCTAAAGAAGCGTCAATTAAAAAGCAAGATATACCAGTTTCAGCCCACTGCCATATAAAAGCCCTACCGTATCCCAGCAGTGAGGCTGCAGCAGCCCTGTCTCCTGATCAGTCCAGTTCTACAAATGAAGACCAGTCACAAGCTCCAGTTGCCAAAGCTCCACACAGGGCCAGGCTGTGGGGAGTGGCCGAACAGAGGCTGAGAGAGAAGGAGGGGGAGGGAACGAAATGCTTACAGCTTCAATCAATACCACCAATCAATACTAGCAATCTATCAGACCAATCAATACCCTGTCCAGAACAAAAGATGTCCTGCGGTCAATTCATCAATACATCAATCAGGAGAGCAGAATGGATCTGCTGATCAATAGTCCAGCCAGACGCCCAGCATTTCACACAGCACTTGCACTTCTACAACATCACAGAATAATGCACAGAATAATTGTATTTCTCTCATACTTTTACAGACAAACTTTAATATCAGACAAATATATCCTGAGTAAGTATAAAAATCACTTTTTAAATGATGACGGGTTTCAGATGCATAACCACCAAAAACATAAAAAACAGCTTTTTCTTATATGCCATAAGACTATTAAACACCAGACAATAATAAAATGTTTAATATTCTATAACATTTTATATGTGCAGGTATGTACAATGTACAGTGTGTATGTGAAAATTATTTATAGGTAAATGTTAAAAAAAAATGCTATACATTCAATGAACTACAGACAACATTTCCCCCAAATTCCTAATAAAAATGTTGTAATTTAGAGCATTTATTTGCAGAAAATGAGAAACGGCTGAAATAACAAAAACAGATGCAGGGCTTTCAGACTTTCAAATAATGCAAATAAAACAAGTTCATATCGTCGCTGTCATGTGAAAAAACACTTATCTCCCTTTTTGTCGATTTTTAGTTTGAACAGACAAACTGCCTTACACTGTCCCAAAATTTCTTGATGAACGGGCCAATACAAAAACCTCAAAATTACCTGAAATAAACTCTTTTTACATTGACTTCCATTAAAAGTTTTGAAGTTTTTTCTCTCTCCTGTAAAGTTCGCTGTTTTGGAGATAAGTGTTTTTCATTGGACAGCGACGATATTCATAAAGTTTTAAGAGTTCAGAAATCAATATTTGGTGGAATAACCCTGGATTTTAATCACAGTTTCCATGCATCTTGTCATGGTCTCCTCCACCAGTCTTCCACACTGCTTTTGGATAACTTTATGCCTGCACTCCAGGTGCAAAAATTCAAGCAGTTGGTTTGATCATTTTTAAATGGTCTCTTTTTTCAGAATTGTAGCCTATATATATTTAACATATATATAAAACTAAATCAAAATTTGTTGTCAAAATTAACACTGGAATCAAAGTCCTTTTGCTATCTGGGTGGTGATCTAGGCAAAATATACACTATACTGGTAGGCAGGGCCGTATAAAGGCCACACCCCCCCAACACCTAGCGTAACTGCTCCTAAGTTACAACATTTGACACTTAGGCCTAATTTATCCATTAAATATGATCACTAACAGCTGTCTTGTTTTTTCTTTTCTTCCTTTTCCCTTCTCTCCTTTCTTTACTGGCTTCATGATTGCTGCAGGAATGACAAATATTGTGCTTTCTGACCCTCAAGATAAACTATTCATTTTAAACTATTCATCATATTCATAAAATAGGAAATCAGTGTTACAGCTGAAATTTCCTACTTGGAATTTGGATACTTTGCAGCATAAGCAGACGTTGCATTGCATTATGGGCATTGTGGTCTATTTTAGCTGTAGTTAGTATTGTGAATGAATGTGAAATACTGATAACTTTCTTTCTTTCTTGGTGGCAAGAAAGGTATTCTAGGCTCGTCCTTAAAGTTTTGTCCTACTATCTCCCTCTTGCTTTCTCTCTCTCACACACACACACACACACACTGTACAATTTTACAGCACTAAATCTACTAGAGAATTCAGAGACTCTGTTTATTGGCAGTTTACCTCTGACATATCTGCCCAATCAAGGCCTTACATTTACAATATTCATAAGGGAAAAATTATAACTTTCTCAGCAAATAATGCTGTGGGTAATCAGAGCAACCGTGCTGCTGCTAATGGTGCTGATACAAGAGCTACTGCGAACTTTGAGATATCAGAACAGCAAACTCATTTATCTACATATTCGCACATCATTACATCAAAGAAGCACAGAATTAGAACTGAAGAGAGCTGGGGAGTTAAAACAGAGAGTCCTCACAAGATTTATTCACTCTGAAAGAGGACTTCACCACAATTTACATTTTAAAAAGTATTCTTTAATATGCTTGGTGCAATTACATATTCTCACCAAAAACTTACAGACTGCCACTTTAAATATCTGAACATGTGTAAGACCAGAAAACTTCAGAATAGCCTCCCTTCTCTTCTGTTTGTTCTGACCTGAGCTGGAGTATTGATTGCATGGATCTCATTGATTGCAATGGAAGGATCGATAGCAGGGTGCTCATGCTAGCTCTATAGATTTTTGGGCTGCAGAGGAAAAAAATCATGCTGCCATGGCAACCACAGTCAGGGATGACCTAGAGAGGGATGCAAATGATAAGATAGTGAAGAACATAAAGTTTTTACATTACATTTGCTTTGACTTTTATTTAATTGCCGACAGGATCAACACAATATATATAGGGCACTATTTTAGCATTCTGTAGTAGCACACAGCTGGATTTAGGGCAACGCACATAAGGCATGAACTAATTCTCTTAATTAATCATGGGTGTGGATCATTTTGGGCGTAATGTGAAATAAACCAATCAGCGTGCCACTTTTCATTCCCTTTAAGATTCAGGTGAGCTCTGACTTTGGTGCGTTCGTATCTTAACAGTGCGGTGCTTTTGTGTGTCTCAGCAGAGGATACTGACCTGTGTGTTCACACTGTGAAGATACACCAGCAGCTTATTTAAGGGAACACACAATGTTATTTTATTCTTTATTCTGTTTATTGTCAAGGTAAAATTCAGGTTTGTGCTCTGCAGAGTGTGTGTGCGGGTTTAACGAGCGGGGGTGTACAAGTGCTGATGATTGACTGTTGTCAGGGTTTTAATCGGCCAGTGGAGCTCCTGTGTTTTCCACCGCCAAAATATATAGAAACACGCGAGAAATTTACCTGAACACACCTCACTTCCAGACCACCACACCCATCAGTGTAGATTTATTCCTAAACTCTGAAGCTATTTTAAATGTGCAGGTGCAAGGAGTGAAAATAGACTGTTGAGGGGGTGTAAGATAGCAACTAGCATCGCGACATGCCTTGCGCAGAATGTACAATAGAGCATGATGTGTGTAATCTGCTCATCTTCATTTAATTTGTTAATAAACACCCATTGTTTCACAATTCTCCACACATTCTCTGTTGGGGATAAATCAGGACTGCTGGCATGTTATCGTGAAGACAGCATATTGTCACACTTTTGTCCAGTTTTGTCCTTTTTATGGTCCGTCTCTGTGGGCTACAGTATTTGGTACATGGTTCTGTTTTGTTGTGGCCAGGTGGTTTGCTTTTGCTGTTTTTACAGCTATAGCTGCACAGCTGCACCAGGAAACGTGTGGGTACGAGAGAGAAGCACAAAGTGCTAATGCTAATGCGTAAAAGCAAAAATAAAGATGCATGAAAAAGATGCATATGAAAGTGACTCAAATTTGATTTGAAAAAATCTGATTTGGCATGTTTACACGGTCATGATAAAAAGACCTGTGCCACATTGAGCAAAGAATCTGATTTGAGTCACTTCAGCCTGGTAATGTGAATGTAGCCTTGGACTTGTTGCTGAGAACAGTCTGGATGGTCCATGTTGTCTTTGGTCTGGAGCTCATAGCATCAATTTCTTCTAAAATGATCTACTAAATACTGATTCTGACCAAAGTGGACTGTGTTTCCATGACAGTGTATCCATCCCAGATCCAGTACATTTATTAAAAATGTATATAAATGATACCTTGAGCAAAAAAACATAAAATATATTGGGTTATACTGGCTGCAATCAAATAAAAGTCCATGCACACATAAGAAACACTGTAATTATTTTTTATTTGCCAAATTCCGGCTTTCCCAATTCTATTTATTGACCATTTAAAGTGAGTGTTAGTCTTCTAAATACATTTTATTTTAGTCACTGCAGTGATATCTGGAATAGCCCCAACAGCTTAGGTTCAGTGAATTGTTTTGGCATATATGACATTGGCTGGGACTCACACACCCCTGTCCCATCTGCTGTGTAACAATGGGTACAATTGTCTGAGTATTAATAGTAGGTTTGATCCCCATTGTCTTGCATTTCTAGCTTGCTGCACACACACACACACACACACACTCACACAAACACACACACACACAGATACTGCGTGGTATGCAAAGCATCAGTAGCTATTTGAGTCTGAAAATGGAACAACCCAGTTAACGTTTGCCTTCTGTCATCTCCTTATTGACCATCCTTAATATTATTATAACAGCACACAATTACGTAACAGACTCTCAGTCCCAGCTAACAATTTTTGGTTGTGAATGTTAAATCTAACATTCCTAGAACGTTCAATCTTTCAATTTGTCTTTAAAGGATGACACCTTCTCGAATCCTGTTCATGCAGCTTGCCATCAGCTACCGGAGCCCTGAGAGAGCACAACTGGCCTAGATCTTTCTGGGTGGGTAGGTAGCGCTCTTTCCCCTCATCACTTCAAAGGATGATGCCGATCAGCACAAGGCATCTGTGAGCTAAAGTATTAGAACCGAGTCGCTGCACTGTGTTGCTACTCGGCAATGTTACATTTCTCCCAACTTATCTGGCCAATTGTTCCACCTATATTCAGCTGCTACTCAGCTGTATATCCCTCATCACTAGTGACACCAAAACACAAGGAGGGTGAAGACTAGCACATGCCTCCTCCGACACATGTGAAGTCAGACTCCACCTCTTTTCAAACTGCTGCTGATGCAGCATTGCCGAGTCAGAGGAAAGCGCAGCGACACGGTTCTGATACATCAGCTCACAGATAGACGCCTTGTGCTGATTGACATCAACCTACGAGTCATGAGGGGAAAGAGCGCCATCTACCCACCCAAAGAGAGCAAGGCCAATTGTGCTTTCTCAGGGCTCTGGCAGCTGATGGCAAGCTGCATGACCGGGATTCGAACCAGCGATCTCTCAATCATAGTGGCAGCGCTTTAGACCGCTGGACCACTCAACACATTAGAACATTATTTTTTTAAACGTTACAGGCTAACCTTCCTAGGACCTTTTCAAAGAATCTCATAGGCTAAGGTGATCAGATGTCCCTGTTTTTTGGGGACAGTAACTGTTTTTGTTGGCTTGTCTCCCCCAAAAAAACACTACCCTAACAGACAGGCCTGGAGCTTTAATGAAAAGTGTCAGATTAGCAGCTTCAGTTCGTCCACAGACTGCAGACAGATCAATTAAGCTGCTTGAGAGTGGGAAAATCTCAGCGTTCTGAAGAATTTATCATATAAAACGCGCTTCGGTCATGCCACCAACAGGCCTGAACGAGGTCTAAAATGTAATGTCCTTTCGTGCCACAGCCGTTCATGTTAAAGAGGTCTATGGGGGCTGTTTGGACTTTATAAAACTGTCAGACTCAGACAGGTGACTCTGGCCAGACATGAAGGCAACAATCCCGAATCTCCCCAGGGTCTTCCCATTAATCTCCGAAGCTTGGGTTCCTGTTATTCTAAACCACTGTTGTCCCAAACCCAAGAGCCTGGGGTTTTACGAAAGGAGGGGAGACAGGAGGCCTTAGCGCGGGGGTCATCATTTACCTGTCACTTCCTAAAGAGGGCATGGGTTATTTATATCGTCCAGTAGAGGAGGACATGGCGGGGCTACATAAGGCCATCCGTCCGCGCCCCATTGTCCAGCTGCTTTTTGGGAATCCCTCATTGTTCCACCGGCCTCCGCCCAGCTACAATCATGGTGAGTGGAGATGCATGGAGCTCTGGTAGTAGCTGAGTATAGCATGTAGTATAGGCATCAGTGTAGGGATGGGAATGAGACAGAAGGAGAATGATGCTACTGATGGAAGATCTCTACATCGCCAGCATCACTGCTTTGATGAACTAAGAAATAAGTTAGTTTTCTTGATTTGTAGCATTCAGCTGATTTCCATGAACAACAGTCATTGTGATGTATTTACCTGTGCTTAGAAAAGAACAGAAAACCAATTGTCTTATAATATGAGTATTATAATATTAATGTTTATGTAAAAATGTATATTGGGATTTGTATATTATGTTGTATGTTAAAAAAAAGTTTTGATTGTGGTTGTGTAGTAGATAAAATAAAAATAAAACAGAGTAGAATACTGTATCATAATTCTAATTGAGAGATAGCAAAACAGTTAAGATAATAATAAGGATGCATTGAATCTGAATAGTGCACTGAATAGTAAAAGTAAGAGTATACAGCTCTTTAAAAATCACTTCAGTTTCTGAATCAGTTTCTCTGATTTTGCTATTTATAGGTTTATGTTTGAGTAAAATGAACATTGTTGTTTTATTCTATAAATTTCAAACATTTCTCCCAAATTCCAATTAAAAATTTTGCCATTTAGAGCAATTATTTGCAGAAAATGAGAAATGGCTGGCATAGCAAAAAAAAGAAGCTTTCACCCCTTAAATAATGCAAAGAAAAAACAAATTCATATTCATAAAGTTTTAAGTTGAGTTCAGAAATCAATATTTGGTGGAATAACCCTGTTTTTAACTAAAGTTTTCATGCATCTTGGCATGTTCTCCTCCACCAGTCTTACACACTGCTTTTGGATAACTTTATGTCACTCCTTTACTCATTCAACACATTGAATGAGAAGAGGTGTGTCCCAATTTTTGACTGGTACTGTATCTTGGGTATATTGGCTAGATTTGGCTAGTCCTCATTATATTTTTACATCCATTAACTCCAAATCATTAAAACTAAGACATTTTATTGGCTCATTAATCATAACTTCTTACCACATTATAATGAAGAAATTGCCATATTTAAAATTTGCACCATGTCAATAAGTAAAAACTGCAAAAATTAATACACAAGATGTTTGTCTGACAAAATGCAAAATTAACCTCAATCTTTGCTGCTTTTTTAAATATGTTAAATGTACAAGTTGTTGTGTGACAGCAACGATTGTTATTTGTATTTTATATATGAAACTATAAACATATTAGCAGTCCATTTATGTTGACACACAGATTCATATTATGTACAAAAAAAAGGCAAAAACAACAGAAAAGTAGTTACATGGATTTTGATAATGTCAAATGCCAAAAACTAATGTAATTTTATGGAGATGTGGATTTCATTTTCCAGCAGGACTTGGCACACTGCCCACACTGCCAAAAGTACCAAATGGTCTTATATAATGTAGATTTTTTCTGAGACACTGATTTTTGGGGTTTTCATTGATTGTAAGACATAATCATCAACAATAAAAGAAATAAACACTTAAAATAGATCAGATCTGTGTTTAATACATCTATATAATATATGAATTTCACATTTTGAACTGAATTACTGTAATAAAGTATTTTTTCAATATTATTTCATTTTTTTGAGATGTGATATATTTTGTGATACATTTTAAAGTACCTTTGCTGTAACAGTAATAATACTACAAATATATATTTTGGTGTGCCATTATATCATAGTGTTAATGTCCCTTGTGAAAAAAAAGTAATATACTGTATATATTATATACATTTCTGTTCACTCTTCACATTCACATTTGCAGGCACCCAAAAAGGCGAAGAAGCGTTCAGCAGAGGGAGCCAACTCCAACGTCTTCTCCATGTTTGAGCAGGCCCAGATCCAGGAATTCAAAGAGGTCTGATTTTCACACCTCCTTTCCCCTTTCATCCCTCCATCCCCGGCCTCGTATTTCTGTCTGCTGCATTGTCAGTGTCTCTGTGTTAGCCTGTGTTAGCCTGTGTGTGGTATGTGGAGCATGCTCTGTTTGTGGCCTGCTCCGGGTGGAGAATGGTGACACCCTGATAAATCTCCAGACCCTGTCAGCAGTGATAACACTGGGAACGGAACGACAGCATGGCTCAATCCTCCAAACATCAGAGAGAACGAGGAGTTCGGGACAATAACGTGATTTTTCTCTAAATGTCCTCTGAACTGCAGCTCCTCTGTGTGGCCTGATCTGAGTCTGGACCTGTTTTGTGTTGCAGGCGTTCACCATCATGGACCAGAACAGAGACGGCTTCATTGACAAGAACGATCTGAGGGACACGTTTGCAGCTCTAGGTTGGTTTAGGCAAAATTCATCATCAGTCTGAAAATAAATGTCTTAGCCTATGAAAGCAATCAGTAATCAATCTGTGATGCAGGCCGTTGGGTTATAAGTAGGGCTATCACACATACAGTATTTCCCCCAGGCCATTTAAATGGTCATCCCCCCATTTATGTAAGAATTGGCCAATGCGAAACACTTCCTGCGATTTTTATACTCAGCAAATTAAGTTCCAATTCAGAAATCCATGCAACCAAGCTGAGATGTTTACAATAGTTAAAAAAATAAAAGTTTCCTCTATCCAATTTATCATAATTTATCATGCATTCTTAATTCCAGCGTCCCACATTGGCTTCATGTCCCCTCAAACATACAAGTGTCAGTCCATGTTATTTTGTTTTTAAACTGAAAGCAGAAGCATTTCTAAGTAAAGAAGGGATAAAATGTTGTGTTTAATGGTACCAGTGTTCTGGAACGACCATCCCTGCTAAGCCTAAAAGCCTAAATTAATTCTAAAAAACTGGGGTGTCGGGTGTCTTATCGCGGGAGTTCTTCTTCTTCTGGCCACGTCACGCGTCTTTACGTACTTACGTCACATGTACAGCCTCTAAAAGAGGATTCAGTTCAGTTTTACTGAACGTGAGCGGCTGGTGGAGCAATGGAGACTTCAGAAGGGGAAACTCAGACCTCAGTGGCTCATTCACTCATAGTGAAAACAAAGTGTGTAGTTGAAGTGAAGTTTCTGACTGAGCTCTCTTTCTCTCTGACCGCATCACACCCACCCAGTTTAAAATGATTCTTCCTCATGCTCAGTGCAATTACCAATTCTCACCAGAGAGGGCCCTAAATCCCTAAACTTATGGATATCAGCTTTAATTGACACTGCTAATATACATATAAACGCATTTTACATTCTATCTATCCCTATCTTTCATTCTAAGCAAGACATGTCTCAATGCTCATTGCTATCTTACACCACACCAACAGTCTATTTTTACACCTTAAGACCAGCGTCATCTACATAGCAGTGGTAGTTGTGAATATATCTAAGCTGATGGGCAGGGTGGTCTCTGGTGGAAGTGAGGTGTGTTCAGGTAAACTTCTGGTGTATTGCTTTCTTGGAAACGGAAAACACAGATGCTCCACTGACTAAATATAACCTACACAGACCTCAACAGTGAGACATTCATTGCTATCTTGGCAGTGACTTGTCAACAGATGAATCCCCAATGGGCATACAATAGAATAATAATAACATTATTCTACATCAACGCAAAATATAGGTCATTGTCATATTACTTTTGTTAGTGTTAGCTAATGCAAACTAGCAGGTTCCCTCTGCTGAAAAGCATTGAAAACATCCAGGTGGGTGCGCCATTAACATAGCAATCCGCCAATATTAAAGCCTGGCTCTTAAAGGGAATGGCAAGTGACACGCTATTTTGGTTTATTTTATGTTACCTTCAAAAAACACCCATGATTGATTAAGGGAATAACTACATTTCTTTTACTCATTTCGAGCCAAGCAAGCTGTCCTTTTCCTGTGATTACGATAACAAAGACACACTGATACACCCTAAATCAAGCTGCAGAGTGCGTGGTAATAAGTAGTTTATGGGAGATTTTAAAGATTATGATATTAAAATTATAATTTTCCTTATTGTTTTTGGAATAACAGGACGCCTCAATGTAAAGCAGGAGGAGATTGATGACATGCTGAAAGAAGCCTCCGGACCCATCAACTTCACTGTGTTCCTCACCATGTTTGGAGAGAAGCTAAAGGGTCAGTATTGGAGAGATGGCACATGAAGTTTTGGTGCATTCTTAAGAATAAAAAACAACTGAACCAAAGGCTTGGACCCCAATGATTGCCACTTACAGGGAAATTTGAAGACAGAAAATAAATTCTCATAATGATATACAGTTGCAAGAAAAAACATGTGAACCCTTTGGGATTACTTGGATTTCTGCATAAATGTGTTATTAAATGTGTTCTGATCTTCAACATGTTAACATTCACAGTAAGGGAGAGATTTCTGTAAGTCTTCAGCTGACACTCTAGGATTCTTCCTCACCTCATTGATCATTCTGCGCTGTGCTCTTGCAGTCATCTTTACAGGACGACCACGCCTAGGGAGAGTAGCAACACTGTTGATCTTTCTCCATTTTTTAGACCGTCTGTCTTACCGTGGACACATGAACATCAAGGCTTTTAGAGATACTTTTGTAACCCTTTCCAGCTTCATGCAAGTCAACAATTTTTGATTGTAGATCTTCTGAGAGCTCTTTTGTGTGAGGCATGATTCACATCAAGCAATGCTTCTTAAGAACAGCGAACTCAAAACTGGTGTGTGTTTTTTTATAGGGCAGGGCAGCTTTAACCAACACATCCAATCTCATCACATCCTGCCTCCAATTAGCTCTTAGAAAAGTCATTGGCCTAGGAGTTCACATACTTTTTCAACTTGTTCAATAAAACCATGCAAACATAATTTGTGTGTGGTATTAGTTTAAGCAGGCTGTGTTTGTCTATGTATACTTTTGATGACCAATTTATGCAGAAATCCAAATAAACCCCAAGGGTTCACATACTTTTTCTTGCAACTGTATGTATAATGTATAATTCTAAACAATGAAGTACAATTTGAGGTAAAATACAAAATGAGGAAAGCACTTGCAATCTGTTAGATAAAATATGTTGATTAATCATTTTCAGGCGCTGATCCAGAGGAGACCATCCTCAACGCCTTCAAAGTCTTTGACCCGGAGGGTAAAGGTGTTCTGCGGAAAGAGTAGTGAGTTGTTCTCTCACTGTTTTCTTGAGTTGGCCTCCTCCAGGTTGTTTTCTAGTGAATCACCTAACAAATACACTGTTTGCTTTTCTCTCTTTATTTCTAGTGTTACAGAGATGCTGACCACACAAGCTGACAGATTCTCTAAAGAAGAGGTGAGAAACTACCAAGCCACCAATGCACCAATGCAAATGTCCATAAACTAAGGCGATTTGGGAAAAGATTTAATCAGCAATCCAACATTTTTATTCTTGTCTTAAAATCAGGTAAAAAATATACCTTGCTATTGACTATAAAAAAGAAGGCAGCTGAAGGAAAGTTGGTTCCACCATCTGTCAGTGGGGTGATAGATTTAATAAACCAACAGTTACTGATTTCCAGTGGTGGCCTATTTACTTTAAAAAAGTAATCTGATTACTGATTACCCCTTTAAAAAGTAACTTAGTTACTATGTGGAATACTTGATTTTAAAATAAGTAAGTTAGATTACAAGTTACTTTATTAGTTACGTTCAGCAGCTGCCGACAACAGTCCAGACACACTTTATTGGAAGCTTCACTCCACTTTTTGAACTTGTTGTGTAAGTGTGCTGCTGAGACTCATTTCAAACATTTCTTCAAAATTGAAGCTGTGTTGTTGTGGAAATTTGTTTCCAGCGCAAAGTGAACAACCAACCTTGATAAAATACTGTAGCGAATCTGAAGCAATATTCTGTGTTTACTGACTGCTAAAAATGCACTGTGGTGTTTAGGGTATAGGATGAGTGTGATTGGGGGAGAGCATCTCTGTGTGTGTGTGTGAGGAGCAGAAGAAGGGAGGTTTGCTGTGTGTGTGTGTGTGAGGTGGAGAGAGAGGGGGGGGCTCGCTGTGTTTGTGTGTGTTCAGCCTGAGTGCTAGTTTTAGCCTGTTAGCATGTTAGCTTGCTAGCCTGTTGTTATTTTGGCATGGTTGAAGCCGACAGCAACGACTGAAAGTTACAGCAATAAAGCGACAATAATTATGTATCTTTTTACTCAAGAAAATGACAAAATAATAACACACAGTGACTTGGACAAGTAATTTAAATCTAAAAAGTTAAATCTAAAAAAAGTCAGATTAGAGTAACGCATTACTGCTGCAGTGGATAAGTCTATATTCTAATGGATGAAACAGTTCAAAACCACTTTTTTACTGCTGTGCTCTAGCAGAGGACCCCCTGTCTTGGTATCATTAATAGGCATTGCTCCCAGTTTACAGTAGTGAGGAGTATTTTCAGAATATAACAAAACAGTTTATAGTCTGTACACTGCAAAAAAAATCCATTGGCAAAACTTAATACAAATATATGTATATTAACAAAAAAAATCTGCCAATGGGGTAAGCAACATTTTCTTAGTAAGATTTCTTACAAAAAGCAATGGCAAAGTCCCAAAATGAGTGAAGAAACACCTAAATCAAGCACAAAAGTCACTGTTTTTGGACATAAGAATCAGAATAACTTGATTATTCATTGCTGCTTGATTGTGCTTATTTTGAGTTCAAATTACTTAAAATAAGGTACAAATTCTAAGTAAGAATGATTAAGATAATTATCCCTAAAATAAGCAAAATAATCTAACACTTACACGCAATGCTTAGTAAGACAAAAAGTCTTATCAGAGAAGAAAACAAGATTTATTGCCTTAAATTTAAAAAATTTCACTTGCTAAGATTTAGTTTTTTGCAGTGTAGTGAAACTCTTTTACAGTGGAACCTCTAATTTTACGGTAATATCTAAAAATACTGCTAAAACACACTGTTTTACCTGTGGGATAACAGTTCAGAGTTTGTACCACTAAACACACATTAGCTGTTGCTAAAAACAAGTGATTTTATCAGAAGCATTTATCAGAAGTACATCATATTTTATCTCAACTTATCTAAACAGAGGCTGCATTTTTTATACAAACACAAAGAGGCAAAAAAATTTGCCATCGGAATTTTGGATACTTTGATCTAATTGGGGTAAAAAATAACTAGATCTGGATCTGTAATGTTGACAACAGCAGCAAAGAAGTCATTGTAATCCAACATATTTCAATTTAAACTCCAGTCTTATAGGGGAAGGGCAGTAAAGTGGCCCATTACATTACAGGAACTGCTTGCCAGACAAAGCTGGTTGCTGTAGTTGATAACAATATTGCATTTCCTATGGCAGTCTACTATCTGATTTACAAGTGTTGCTTGTTAATCTATCTTTTCTCTAATCTGTGATGGCTATGTGTACCTACTGGTATTTTTTTAAGTAGTAAACCTCTATCTTTATTATCCTTATAATAATAATAATCATAATCTCCACAGATGGAGCAGATGTTCACCGCCTTCCCCCCAGATGTGTCAGGAAACCTTGACTACAAGAACCTGGTCCACATCATCACCCACGGAGAGGAGAAGGACCAGGAGTAAAGCTACTGTCCAACTGTGTCCAGCCTCTGACCACTGCATCCGCCTCCTTATACCCACTTATTGATTGTTATAATGGCTGTAAGTTCTTCTGCAGCTTGTCCAAAACAACAAAACAAAAACCTGTGACTCCGCCCAAATTAAAGTGTTGTTTTTTGTGTATAATAGTGAATCTGTGCTTGTACAATAAACAGCTTTTGCACTTTTGGCTTTGTCTTTATGATTTGTTTTCATGCATTTACTAGTGCATTTTAAAAAATAGAATATAATTGAAAAGTTACTTTATTTCAATAATTCAGTTTACAATGTAAAACTCATATATTATATAGATGTATTAGACATAAAAATTATCTATTTTAGGTGTTTATTTATTTCATTGTTGATTATTAGGGCTTCCAGCCAGTGAAAACCCAAAAATCAGTGTCTCAGAAAATACGAATTTTATATAAGATCAATTGGTATTTTTGGCAGTGTGGGCAGTGTGCCAAGTCCTGCTGGAAACTGAAACATCAACATCAACAATAAAATAAATAAATGATTAAAATAGATCATTCTGTGTGTAATGCATCTATATAGTATATGAGTTTCACATTTTAAACTGAATTACTGAAATAAAATAACTTTTTAATGATATGCAAATTTTTGAGATGAACTAGAACATTGTAGAATAGTGGGGATTAAGGACAAAACATTCTAGAACAATCTGGATAGGGCAAGATTTCTGAAAATAGTGTAAATCGGGCATATTATATTCTTAAATATTCTAAATGTTCTGGAATAATTGTATTAAAAATAATGGGTTACAAAAACTTTTAGAAAAGACTAAATTAGGAAAAATATAGAGCAGTTATAATGGGGGTACAACAATCTTGAATTGGGTAAATTGCAGAACTTGAAATATAGAACAGTTTTAATAACAGTATATCATTGTTGAAAAGTGTGAAATGGCACAGAAAATATCAGAATAATATGTACTTTGCAGAAGAATTTGAATAGTCTTTAAAACATCCTAAAATAGTGTAAATTTGGAAAAAAAAGAAAACAGAACAATGTAGAAACATTTGGATAGGGGCACAGCATGATGCAATGGTGTAACATCTGCACAGAATTTAAAAAAACTTATAGAAAAACTAAATGCTGATTACAAATATTAAAATATAAAATAATTTTAGAATGCTGTTGTCAGGATTACCCAGGCAGGTAGACGAGGAGACGGACACAAGTGCAGGTAGGGCGAAATAAATAAATAATTTATTAAATAAATAACAAAGAATGGGAGACTGGACGGGAGACACAGGGGAGCACAGGTCACTTGGGGAAGACACACAGAGACACGAGACGAGGCCAAGACGTGACAGAAGCCTCCCCCTAAACGCGCAGCTCCCGAGGCGCGTAAAAACGAACCCCGGGGGCTGGCGGCGGGGAGAGGCAGGGGACAGGGAACTGGACGGTGGACGGAGACTGAACAGGAGACTGGACATGAAACGGGACAGGAGACTGGACGGGACTGGACATGGGAACAGGGACGAGGACATTAACAGGGACAGAAACTAACACTGTAACTGGGACGGGAACAGAGACAGAGACAGACACGGGTACAGGGACATAGACAGAGACAGGGACCAAAACGGGGAGAGACACAGGGACCAAAAACATAGGTGGGTGCCCAGGGCTGGCAAAAGTCTGGGGAAAAGACGGAGGCAAAGTCTGAGGCAAAGTCTGAGGAGCCAGCCTGGGCACAGTTCTGGGGACAAAGTCCGGGGGCCTCGGTGCCTGCCTGGGTACATGGGACCTGGGACGAAACACTGTCCTGGGAGCAGAAACCGGTGGGGTGGCGACTCGGGCAGCGGGAGCTGGTGCTGGCGGCGCGGCGACTCTGGCAGCGGGAGCTGGTGCTGGCGGCGTGGCGACTCTGGCAGCGGGAGCTGGTGCTGGCGGCGCGGCGACTCTGGCAGCGTGAGCTGACACGGAGGCTTGAACAGCTGGAGCAGACACGGAGGCTTGAACAGCTGGAGCAGACACGGAGGCTTGAACAGCTGGAGCAGACACGGAGGCTTGAACAGCTGGAGCAGACACGGAGGCTTGAACAGCTGGAGCAGACATGGAGGCTTGAAATGCTTCAGCAGACACGGAGGCTGGAGCAGCTGGAGCAGACACGGAGGCTGGAGCAGCTGGAGCAGACACAGAGGCTTGAACAGCTGGAGCAGACACGGAGGCTTGAACAGCTGGAGCAGACACGGAGGCTTGAAATGCTTCAGCAGACACGGAGGCTGGAGCAGCTTCAGCAGACACGGAGGCTGGAGCAGCTTCTGCAGACACGGAGGCTGGAGCAGCTTCTGCAGACACGGAGGCTTGAGCAGCTTCTGCAGACACGGAGGCTTGAGCAGCTTCTGCAGACATGGAGGCTTGAGCAGCTTCTGCAGACACGGAGGCTTGAGCAGCTTCTGCAGATACGGAGGCTTATGCAGCTTCTGCAGACACGGAGGCTTGAGCAGCTTCTGCAGACACGGAGGCCGGACTGGATCTGCAGCCTCGCCGGTAGAGTCAAGCGCGGAAAGCGCGGGGCCGCCGATAAAGTCCAGCGTGGAGAGAGTCCCAGAGCGCGGCTGAGCGGCCGCGGAGATAGTCCCAGAGAGAGGCTGGATTGCAGCGGCGGAATCCAGCTCTGCAGCCGCCATGAAAGCCAGCTCCTCAGCCTGAGGTGCTGGCGCTGCAGCTGTGAGGCTCAAAGCTGCGGTTGCCGCAAAAACCCAGACTGGATTAATACTCTCTCCGGCAGAGTCAAGCACGGGGAGAGTCTCTAGTCGCGGCTGGCTCGCCGGGTGGGAGGTCCTGTAGCGCGGTTCGGCTGCTACCGCGGAAATCACGGAGCGCGGTTTGGCAGCAACCGCGGAGAACACGGGGTGCGGTTTCACAGCCATCGCGGAAGTCACGGAGTGCACCGTCTCGGCCGCGGGTTTCACGGAGCGCGGCTTAGCCGCTGAAGAGGAGAGTGTCTTGGCCGCGGGAGGAGCTAGCTTGAGAGGCGCCGGAGATGCTAACACCTTAGCCACAGGGGAAGCTAGCACTGGAACCGCCGGTGAGGAGCGCGCCTTGGAAGGCGGATGGACGCGAGTCAGGACGGCCTCGAGAGCCGGGTAGAGCACCGCCCCAGGGGGAAACGGTAACGGAACACGGGCCGGTGCGGGGTAGAGCTCCTCCTCTTCTTCGGAGCTGTTGGGAGCGCACCCGAGAAAGTCCCATGGGTCGCGCTTGACCCACCTCTGGTCCTCGTAGGCTCCGCGTAGTCCAGGGTGAGGACCGAGGCTCACCGCGCCAACCCATATCGCCCCCCCAAGAAAATCCTCCCCGAAAATGGGGTCTTTTTCCGGCTGGCGGGACCCCTTAGAACGCTTACCCCGAGGCCTGCGGCGTCCATGAGGCCTCGAGTTTTCCTGCGCCGGGATCCCGCCTGGAGTACGGCGAATCGCCATCCTGGTGCCAGTCCAGGCAGAACCTGCTGTGTCCATGTTAAGGTCGGTCTTTCTGTCAGGATTACCCAGGCAGGTAGACGAGGAGACGGACACAAGTGCAGGTAGGGCGAAATAAATAAATAATTTATTAAATAAATAACAAAGAAACAAGTAAACACGTAACAAGGATAATAAACCAAAATAAACGAGGGAGACTAGAGAACATAAACAAACAAGAGATAATAAGAATAAACAAACAGGGAATAACAACAAGGAACTAAACTCGATAAAATAATAACTAACAAACAAACCGTGAGTAAATAAACAAAGAAGCAAGCGAGAGACTTAATAAATACAAAACAAAACAGGGCAGGGATAAATACACAAATAACCAATAACCAAAACAAATCAGAGAACCTAAACTAAACCAACTAGAGAATAAAATAATAAACAGGGAATATATACAAGAGAAGGACTAGAAATAAACAAGGAAATAAACAAGAAGCTAAACTAGACAAGGTAAAACTAAACTAAGCAGGGCAAGGGAAACAAACAAGGAATAAACACGGAACTAGGGCTTTAGCAACACAGAAACGCGGAGAGACAGACAACAGTGGAAGGTGCAAAGACCATGGGGAGACAAAGTGGCAGAGGAGGGCTATTTAAAGAAACAGGAAACACACTATAATTAGAAACACCTGGGGAAGGGGCGGAGCTACAAATGAGACACAGGTGGAAAAGTACTAAGACGGGAGACACAGGGGAGCACAGGTCACTTGGGGAAGACACACAGAGACACGAGACGAGGCCAAGACGTGACAGCTGTGTAGAACAATTGTGGAATATTTCACTATACATAGGGTATACTACTCTGGAAAACAGCGAATTAGATACAAAACATTCTGGAACTATATTCACAACATTCTAAATTAGTTTATTTTGGGCTATGACATTTAAAAATGGTATAAATTTACAAAGGGGACAGCAATATTTTAGAATATAGAGAATCGGGAATAAAACATTCTGTAATTCGGTAACATTGTAATGGGGTTACAACATTATTAAATAGTGTGAATTGGGCACTGAAAATTCCAGAAAAAAGTGAAAATGTTACAACAATTTAAGTAGGGTACAGAATAATGAAATTGGGGCAAACTTTCTAGAGCAGTCTTGCATAGAGTAAACTCTGCTTTTAGAACTATCTGTATATGGGCACAGCATTTTAAAATGGTTTAAATTGGACATACAACACTCTAGAATAGTGTCAATTTGATATTAAATATTTAATAATAGATTCTAGAATAGAGAAATTGGGAATCAAGCCTGGTAATAGAACTATTTAATAGGGTCACAACATTACTGAACATTGTGAATTCAACATATACGATTCCAGAAGAAACATTTTTAACTATTTGAATGGGGAAACAACATTCTTGTCTATAGTGAATTAGGAAAAAAAGCATTCTAGAATGCTGTACACTAGGCACAGTACAAACCAGAATGGTCTGAATGTTCTAGAACAATTTTAAGTGTAAACTTGAAACAGAACATAATAGAATGCTGTAAACTGGGCACAGAACAATCCAGAATGTTCTAGAACAATTTTAAGTGTAAACTTGAGATTTGGATCTGTTGTGCAGAATAGCTTGCAGGTGTTCTCACAGACATTTTTAACATTTCTTTGAGCACTGCTATTGTGTCAACATGCTTCAAGACCACTCCATCGTTCCTGTGCCAAAGATGTCACCAGTGTCCTGCCTCAATGACTATCATCCCATTGCACTTACTCCCACCATTATGAAGTGCTTTGAGAAGCTGGTCATGAGGCACATCAAAAACCAGCTCCCCTCCTCACTGCACTCACTGCAGTTTGCGTATTGTCCAAACCGATCAACAGACTGCTATATTGGAATGCTGTTCATCGACTTCAGTTCAGCATTCAACACCATCACCCCTTAGCATCTGATCAGAAATGAACTCCTGAACTCCTTCATCTGCAACTGGATCTCTAAATGTGGATAAAACATAAGAGATGCCGAGAAGATTCAGATCAGAGTCTCTCTCCCCTCCATTACTGACATGCTGCATCCACAAAGCCACCAGCATTGTGGACCCATTCCTCACATGGATTTTTAGCTCTGATGCCTTCCGGCAGAAGATACAAGAGCATCCAAGCCTCCACTACCAGACTCTGCAACAGCTTTATCCACCAGGCAGTCAGACTTCTCCACACACAGAACCTCCACTACCAGACACTGCAACAGCTTCTTCCACCAAGCAGTCAGACTCCTAAACACACAGAACCTCCACTACCAGACTCTGTAACAGCTTCTTCCAACAGGCAGTCAGACTCCTCAACACAAAGAACCTCCACTACCAGACTCTGTAACAACTTCTTCCACCAGACAGTCAGACTCATCAACACACAGAACCTCCACTACCAGACTCTGTAACAGCTTCTTCCACCAGACAGTCAGACTCCTCAACACATGGACATAACTGAACACCTCCCACCTCCCACCACTCCTCAAACTCACACAAAGACTGTACTGAAACCACCTAACAATCTATTCACATTACAATTGTAGGTGTAAATTTGGAACAGAACATTCTAGAATGGTGTAAACTGAGCATATAACATTCCAGGATGGTGTGAAAGTTATTGAACAAATTGACTGGGGGAAAACCAGTATGTCATGTTAGCCTGTAACAACAATACTAACTACATTCTAGAGCAATTACACAGATACAGTATAATCCACTTTCAGCACTGTTGCTCAGTGTGTTCTGAGTGCGTTTGTGTTTAGCGCTGGTTGGTTCTGAGTGTTCTGTGTTGTGTTCTGGCTGTAGTGAGTGATGCTACTAACAGGTGTTTATAGGCTTGTGTTTTTTCTGTGTGCAGGATAAAGACAAAGCCCTGCTGTGTTATTTCTGTGAGCATGCTGACGTGTCTGCTGTAATGTTATACTGGTTAAAGCGCCAGAGCGGGAAAGCGAGCGGTCTGAGACTGATCCTGCTGTCATTAACACTCCAGAGTGGACGCTCCATCAGGCCCGGGGACCTTGAGGTTAAGTCCTATTGTAAGAGACTCCTGGGCAGCTTTGAAGAGTGACATTCACGAGCGATACTGGATCATCTGCTGGAGCGCTGCTGTAAGAGTGGAATACTAATAGGATCATCAAAGGCAAGTTTTCGTCTACAGACTCCTCAAAAGTAGTGAAACGTGAAGACCTGTTCTTCTGATTTGGCTCCACGTGCAAGACATCTGATGTTTAGCATCAAAAAATGAATAGAAGATAACCAATAATTCCTGCATTCCTTTTCTGGTATTTTTATCTAAATGTCTTAAAAAACTTAATACCCAGTTTCTATTGCTGGTAGCTGTTTTTGGATGGTATAAACTGGCTTTGATGGCCAAGGTGGTTGAAAAGCTGCTCATCCAGAAGAATCTACAGTATGTTGCATTTTATTTTGGTCATGCTTGACCATTTTGATTATGCTGGTATACAGGCTACATGTGCATGTATTACAAAACCCTTTTTCTCTGCCTTAAAATAAGTTATTTGCATTCTGAAAACTTTGCGGGCTTTTTCAGTGTCACGCCTGGCGCCGAAAGAGCTCCTGTCCCTTCCACACTTAGATTTACTTGCGATCCCTAGTCTCTGGACTACTATCCCCAGAATGCACAACACACTGATGTCACTCCCTCTCACAATCACGTCACTGTACGGGCACCACCAGGAAGTCAATCACCGGAATATTGATTACACCTGTGTACACCCATATATATATATCTTCACTATACACACACCCTACTAAATATTGTAAGTTTAACACATACACATACAACTTGTTTATCCCATTGCCTGTGTTACCCTCTTGTGTAAAATTTTGTTTTGTTTTGTTTTTTTAATTCGGCTTCTGCGTACCATTTGATACCTTCTGCTCGTGTATGACCTCATGTAGAACTGAATCTTTTTTATGGTATGTTTGCTCTCTGTTGCTGTTGTATACTGGTGTTGTCCCTTAACATTTTGACTATCCCCTGTACCACTACTTTCATTAATAAACCATCTTATTTGTATCCTGTAAAGCCATCACGGACAGTAAAATGTCTTATCAAACATGAAACCTTTTTATTTAATGCTTGAACAGAAATCCTCCAGATTCAGGCATGTAATATAAGGCAGAAAATTGTCAAAAATGCTGGCCTGTTAAGGGGTTAACCAGCTTAACCACCTTCAGCTGGTCATGCTGTTTATTTTTCAGCTGGGTACAGGGCAATTCTGGTGTCACACCACCCATTTTTAGGTGTTTAAATCCTATTTATGGTAACATCTCAGACTTGGAGGCAGGATGTAAATGCAAGGAGGTTTTAATAGATGCCATAAAGCAAAATAGCAAAGAATAAAACAAAGCTGAGACTAGAAAAGTAACTAAAAAATATCTAGACTAAGATCATACTTTCAATAACTGAAGAAAAACCACTAGCAAAAACATAATAAAAAAAAACACTTTCAACACCTTCAGACCTGAATTATGTTTCAGTGACAGAATATTATATGAATGCTGTTTTCTGTCTGTAATGTATGCACAGAAAGACAACAAAACAACAAAAACATTAAATTCATTTTAACGTCCATTGTATTGGATTGCCTGTTAACATTTTTATTTTATTTATGATAATGACTTTGATAATAACCTCCTGTAAACAGTGAAATAAACGTAATAAAAAGTTCTATCACATAAAATTAGGAAAAAAGACCCTAGTGGTGGGCGGGAATATTCTACTGTTTCATTAGCTTGCAAACTTCTTATTGACTGGTTCATGATCTGTTCTGATGGACAACAGGTCTCAATTAGTGTAATGTGCAGCAAAACATCAAACAAAAATAAATGATGTCCATTGCAATGGACACAGGATCTGAAACAATGTTTTAACTAATGCAGTGTATAACCAGTAGGTGGCACAAGATCTACATCTATTCATTTTCCCATAAGCAGCTGTGTGGAACTCACCTGAGATCCTTCTCACTAGAGTTAACCACTGAAAAATAGGCTCGAGCTGGATAAACTTACTGACCAGTTCTGCTCTTTATTTACATAAAGTAAGCATAAACAAGCAAGCTGATCAGCATGACCAGCAAGACTCATCAGGTCAACCATCACAACCAGCTTGACCAACATCACTATTCTGGTCAACCAGCATGACTGAAATGCAGCAGTACACACTATACTGGTCAAGATTTGGTTCCCCAGTTTTTGATTGGATGGCCAACATTTCAATCAAACTCAACTCAACAACTCAACCATCAAAGGTTAGCTTAGACTTCAAAAATACAGCCTTCAGCAAAAGCATGAATTGTAAATAAATTGTAAATGTAAAAACGTGTTTTTATTAATCATCTTTCAAATCCAAATGCTATAAAGAAATAAACACAGAAATTAAACCTCTGCTTTTGAGTTGGTTTTGTTTTCTGTTCTTTTCTAATAAACACGGACACTTGCAGATACTCACAGACGTTTATTTGATAAGGGGATAGGCTTACAAGAGTAGTGAGGGGCAGGCAGGGTCAGTAACAGAATGGCACGAATGTAAACAACATACCAGAGAAAATTATCAGGCAATCTAGGGTCATCCATGAAAAATCCTGCAAACAAAAAGAAGAAGGCAAAAGGGAGTCAAATATACAAAAATAAGGTCGGTAGCAAGGTAATGAATAGAATGGGCAATGGTAATATAAAACAGGTTGGTAAAAAAAAAAAGGAAAAAGCCATGGGATGTGTCATAGGAGAGCTAGAAAAAATAGATTACTAAATACTCAGCAAAGAGCGAGCCAAACTAAGGGGTATATATACAGGGAAGAGCAGGTGAAAACAATCAATAGCTTGGAGAGCAGGAACACTGTAGCATCACGTGATCAGTAGTGTGAGAGAAGTCCAGTGTTGGGTGTATGCTAGGAAATGAAGGTTTTAGGGACAAGTTCAGAGCCTGGAGCAGACAAGCCAGATGGAGAAAAACTAGTTTAAGTGATTGGAAAACTTGCATTCCTCATTGGAGTGAAGAATTCAGGGTGCTTTCAATGTTTGAACAGGCAGTAAACATCACTTTGAACTGCTAATTGCTGGTTAACCGCCCGACCCTTTTACATCTGAAAAACAGCACAAAAACATATTATTATTATGTCTCCTCTCTACAGATTAAATGTCTTTTATTATTGTTTTTGTCTACATGATAGCCTTTACAGTTATCTGCATTTCTGCATGAATGTGATTAGAACCTTCTAAAAGAAGGTAAAGTAAACCAAATAAAACAAATGCTGCAATAATATTAATGCTTTTACATTTATTTATGAAATAAAATTGTTGAAAATTAAATATCTTTGTTTGAAAAAGTATATGAACCATTGCTTTCAGTAACTTGTGTGACTTGAGGCTTGGGGATTGGAAAACATTTTGTATTTCTCCCAATTTAACCAATTATTAAGCTGCATTTACACTGTACTGCCATGTCAATGCATATAAATGCACTGCCCCGCTCCAACTGGTTGCATGTGGGCGTTACAATGACATTTCGTGGGTTGTACATTTAAATCAATTTAATAATTGTTGGTTAATGGTTTAATACAAGCTTTATTTCCTATTTCCTATTATTTTCCTGATCAGAGTCCCTGTAAATCAGCAGGGATTGATCATAAAAGACTGGAAAGCCCGAAAACGCAATTTCTATCGTTTCCTCCATGCATTTGAAACCGTTTAAAACCATTGTGTTCGATAGATCCATTTGCATAAACTTCACCTCGCAGTGGAACAGTGTAAATGCATTACACAGCATTAAAAGATCCAATCATGTATTTGGGGTCATCGTCCTGCTGCATGACCCACTTCACACGAATCCATACAGATCCATTGACCATTTCTAAAGTTGTAATTTCAAAAGTTAGATTTTGACTGACTCTTTTGACTGTCTGTCTGCCCGTGCCTGTATACGTCAGTGTTGATGCTGATTAAGGACATTATTCAGAGACTCCATGTAATGATATTCAGCTACTTTCAGGTGTCCCCCTCACTGCTGACACAGGCTTGTTCAGTTTTGTACCCGCAGAAAGAGGAAAACATTGGCAACAGAATGGGATGCTCTGCACATGCTCTGCAAGGTCACAGTGTGCCTAGAACAAAACACTAAATAAACTGCTCCACAGAGCTGACGGATGTTTTAGTTGTAGCTTTAATCTTTAAATATAGTTCACCTATGCTGTTTCACTAAACTGACTACATTTAAATTGTTTACACACATTTTTATAGCTCTATGAAGTAAATAAAATATGATTTTAGGTGTGTATTTATTAGGATAAGATTGGGTGACACTATTTGTGGACACCCCTTAAACCCCAGCTTAAGGTGTATCAATTGCTGACACTGGATGTTTACACCAGGAGTGGCATAAAGTTATCCAAAAGCAGTGTGTAAGACTGGTGGAAGAGAACATGCTGAGATGCATAAAAACTGTGATTAAAAAACTGAGTTATTCCACCAAATATTGAATTCTGAAACTCTTAGAACTTTATAAATATGAACTTGTTTTATTTGCTTTATTTGAGGTCTGAAAGCTCTGCATCTTTTTTTTTTGTCTCAGCCATTTCTCATTTTCTGCAAATAAATGCTCTAAATGACAGTATTATTTTATTTGGGACTTGTGAGAAATGTTGTCCGTAGTTCATAAAATAAAACAACAGTGTTTATTTTACTCAAACGTATACCTATAAATAGCTAAATCAAAGAAACTGATTCAAAAACTGAAGTGGTCACATAAAGTGTCATTTGATTGTCTTAATATTAATTTACAATGTAGCAAATAAATGAAATAAATACAGAAAAACACCTAATGAGAAGGTGTGTCCAATTTTTTGACTGGTTCTGTATAGCTACTGTATTATATAAGTTATATTAATACATTAATAATTTGTAAACTGTGCACTATTTTGTGTGTAGATCCGGTGCTGTAGTAAGGCTGACATACAGGACAGTGCACTGCGAAAGACACTGCTGCCTCCTCTGTCTTGACCAGTGTATTCTTCCGCCACGCCGGCGCCTGACATACGTATTCCTCCGCCCCCGCCCGGCGGTCGACTCGCAGGCGCAGCAGCGCACGGAGGCTGAAGCCGCTCAGGAACTTCTTAAGCTAGCTGAGATAAATGAGCCTGAAACACGTTATTTAGCGTATATTTCAGCCTATAAAATATATAAAACAGGTTTAATGAGGCTTTAGCCGCACATTAGGTGGTAGAACGGTAGATAGGACTATAAGAAAGGTGTATATTTGTGTAGTTTAGCTGGCGAGGTATGGCCGACATCGACAAGCTCAACATAGACAGCATCATTCAGCGCCTTCTGGAAGGTAAGCTGGCTAACTAAACTCAGATTTTAAAGGTTTTAAAAGCTTAATATGTTGAACAACAAGCTAGAACATATCTCACAAGACTGTATATATTTTTAAATAGGATTATTTGTGTGTTAAATTCTAGCTTAAATAAGGGTAGGGGGTCTGTAGCCAGCAGGGTCTAAGCTAAGCTAGGTTAGCTAGCTGGTGGTTAACCTAGCTGACTGTTAGCTTTTGCTGTCAAGCAGGAACATGTTAATAATAAATATCGATGAAAATTCACCCCTTAATTCAGTGTTTATTAGTCCTTTTATAAGTTTTAGTTGTGTCTAATTTGATTACTATTATTTTAAAGACACGATATAAGGAAATAAACAGAATTATTGCCTGTTAACGCAATTTTTAGCTTTGAAACGTAGGAAAATTGACGTATTGTAGGCTAGCTAAATGTCTATAGACGTAGTTTTATTGTCTGAATGCAGTTAACGTTATATATTGTCAAGCTAGTTTTTGTGTTTAATGTTTTAGGGTTTTTCGGGGTTTACAGTTAAAATCTAACTAAGCAATTTATTTTATAAAAGCAACAATATAAAGTAACATAGTAATGCAATTTATGAACTAGAAATATTTGGAATTTGCTATTTTAAGATATTTCTTTCGCTGATATAGATAAGTGACTATTCAGTAGTAATACAAGAAAAACTTTTTATTTAAAATAGCAAGAATAACAGAGTAAGGTCTATTTTGTGGAAGATATATTGTTCCAGAAAGTATTGCAATAAACGATATTATTGTCATTTTAAGACCATTAAATTACTTAAATAATAAGAACAGAATAGGATAACAAAGCATTTAAACACTTTCAAAGACAATACAATTTTAATAAACACATGACTGACTTAAATCATATTAACCAGCTAATTTGAGTGTTTTAAGTGTTTTAAAATTTAAATGTAACTAAACAATTTATTTAAAAAAGCAAAAATATAAAATAATATGACTATACAGTAGAATATCAGTAGTGTGGTTTAATTAATATTAGTACATTATTTTAAAAACTAAATATGAGGAAATGCTCAAAAAAAACAGTAATAAAAAAAAATAATCTGAATAAACTGGGTTTTTTTTTGTATAGGAAATATAACAAATGAACAGGCCTGTTATTATAAAAACAAATTGAGGATGACATAATTGTCCCAGAAATTATTGCGATAGATTACATTTATTGTCAATGCCACGTAAATAATGCGAATAGGACATCATCATAACAAAGCAATTAAACACTTTAAGACAACACAATTTAGTAGTCTAATAGTTAATAGTTAATCTAATAGTTAATCATGATTATAATACTAAAATACTGTTCACTGTTATGTATGTGAACAAACATACAAATAAACACAAATGTTTAATCATGTCCATTTATTGTTATTTTAAAAACAAGATATGAGGAAACGCACAAAATGAAAATATGTATTTTTTTATATAAAATAGCAAAAATAACAGAGTAAAATAAGCCTGTTGTGATCATTTTTTTTGTAGACGATGTATCGACCCAGAAACTATTGCGATAAACAATATTATTGCTATTTTAAGATCATTAAATGCCATAACACTGGCATAATAAGAATAGGATAGCATAACAAAGCATTTAAACACTTTCAAAGACAACACAATTTTATTTAATAATAACTAAAATACTAAAACTCTTGACTGTTGTATACGTGAACAAATATACAAATAAACACAAAAGATGATTATCACAAAAATTAAATGTGTAATATCGTTTTTTTTTTTGGTGCTATTATATTCACAAGGCGATTTGCTTGTTTTTAGGTTGTGGGTTAGTACTGGGCTAGATATTGTTATTTGTGGGATTTTTTGCAGGTCGTGTTGTAGACCAAGTTGCAGAATATACTGCAATTTAAAACTGTATAATTGTATTATTTCTTATGTTCTATTATCTGACAGTTGGCAAAACACTTTACTGACACTTGTACTATGTATGTGACCAATGAACTTTTATTTTTTGTTAAAGAAAACCTACATATAAAATAGCTATAAACAGAATAGGTGATTAGTAAAAATATTGGGTCAGTTAAATAATATAAATACTTAACTAAAAATAAATATCAGTTGGAGGCTGAATGGAGGATGAATATATTAATTTGGCTGTGTTTGTAACCCAATATGATTCTCTGTTTGTCTAATTAAATGTTTGCATATAACATATAGTTGTTGTTAAAACTTATGCTAAAAAAGTACTAAAATACTGAGGCTGACTTAAGTCAAATAACATTTTGCTTTTTGCAGAAAAAAAATTCTATAAATTGACAAAATTATTCTATTTAGCAGCTAATAAATGAACAAAATCATAAAAAGCAGCCTGGGCATCAGTGAATTGTTTATTTTGTTTTCAGGTTAAGCTGATGGAAGTGGAGAATTATTCAGTGAATACTTTATGCTTGTCTTTTTGGGTGGCACTGCAGGGGGTAGCCGACCCACTTTTCTACATGAGATTTGTCCTGTTTAAAAGCTCGGAGCATCTCTCACATCAGAGCTAGCGATGCTGAGGACTGACCAGCAGCTCCAGCAGATTCACTGCTTCGGCTGTACTTTTGGTTCCTGTGTGTCCTGCAGAGCTGGTGGACTATTCCTGGTTTTGGTTTCAGAAAAACGAAAGATGAACCTTCCAGTTTCCTGGAAGAAAATTTACAAGGGGACTGACCACAGCAGTCAGGAATTGCCAGTCCATAGCAAAGCCTCTTCAGGATGATGTAATAAGAAGTTTGAGTTCATTAGCTGGCTGGTTTGCGAAGCTTTGTGACAATTATTATTAGAGATGGACTGATACATATCAATCAACTATACTGATTAAGGCTGGGGCCGGATGCCACATGTACTTTTTCAAGCAAATTTAGTAACTTATCACTGTGCAGGGCTACTGTTTGTTCTTGCAGTTTCTCTCAAGATTAAATGAACTCTTACTTTTTGAAATAAGACTAATTTTAAAAGCTCTTTTGTATGGTTAGTTGTGTTTGTTAGCTCAGTGTGTCTTGATAGTTCATGTGCTGGGTTAAGAGATGGACTCTCGAGAGCGGTATCTGGTTTGTGGTCTTTACTTTGTTTTTTCCACAAGGCTTGTTACTTTTAAACGTTTTACAAATATGTGAATTTGAGTCAATATACCAAACTGATGGAGCAGAGCCAACAGAGTTCAGCACTGACTTTAATGAGTTCAAGCTGGCCTTTGAACAAAGAACTGAAGCTTCCTATGATCAATAAGCCTCTACATTGAGTCTTAAACAGAATTTTTGTAATGCTTCACTCAAATATAATGCAATATAATACGGAAATATTGTTTGCCTGAAAATCTCATGATATATAACATACCAAACTTTTTTTGTATCACTAATTTTATTAGATATTGTGTTTTTTTGCTTGGTCTTTAGCATGGGGATAAATTGGGTAAAATATCATTTAACCGAGATTTTTAAGCACTTTAGGCTTTGCCAAAAAAAAATAACCGTTTGGCACAAAAAATAGGTTTTGGAACATGAAAAGTTTGTTCCCAACTGGAACCCAAGCATTGTAGTTTGTTCAGCAAGAGCCAAAAAACGTTAAGAAATTTACTCTGTTAATGACATTCTGTAAAGTATCGTTTAAATGGAACCATTTTGGTAAAAATCAGTGGTATCTGACCAAAAAACTAAGTCTGTATTTGCACCAGGCAGATGTCTCCTAGCGGTGTACAAACTCAGAAAATTCATAGTTTAGTTGGTAAATTATAGTAAAAATTTACTTTTTGTATCATAATAAGGATGCCTGAACAGTTTTGTTTACTATTTATGTAATATAAATGTTATATTTATAAAGATATAACAATATTTATAATGGCTCAGTTGAGTTTTGTATAGCATGAACAATCGTTATATCACAATGAAAAATATTCACCAAGTAATGATTTGAAAAACTGCAAACATCCAGACTTACTTTAAGATAAATTGGCCAGTTGAAAGTCTGTTTTATTGTAAGACATGTTGACATCTAATCATTGTTTATTCACTTAGACTGGGGGTGGCAATTTCAGTCCTGCAGGATGGGATTCCTGCATAGTTTTGTTCTTTTTCCTTTCAGGCACAACTAATTCATCTCTGCTAGGTCTGTTTGAGCAGCAAATCATCAAACTGTGCTGCCCACCCCAAATTAAATGATGATTAATTTAGATATTTAATTGAGTGATCGCAACCACTCAATGATCGCGATGCAGTCTTGACTGTCTGAAGCAGAGGATAGCAAAGACGCTAAACCTGTTTGCACCTTTATGACTACATTATGACCCTCATGGAAACCAGGCCAGTCAGGGAGTAGTAAACCTTATCTGCTACTCCGGTTTTAATACAGGCTGTTCCTTTGGCAAGCTGTTCTCTTATATAACTGCTCTCACGGCTATTAAAGGTGAAAAGGCTGGGGTGTACCATACTCTGTGTTTGGGCATTTAGCTGTGGGGGTGCCAAGACATGCCACTCACTGCCTTGACCACATGTCAGTGTTTTTTAATAAGAGAGTTTTGTTTGTGTCAGATCTTAGATTTAATATTTTTTTTTAGAAATATGTATATATATATATATGTATATATATATACATATATACATATATATATATATATATATATATATATATATATATATATGTATATATATACATATATACATATATATATATATATATATATATAGCAAACAAGAACTTGCTTTTTTTAAATTGAGTTTAAATAAATGAATGTTTGTTTATTATCATCATTATTAGCTTTTTACAGATATTTGGACAAGTATCAGCACTGGCCCAGAATGGCCATTTGCATATCTTTTAATTGCCTCCGTTTACTTGAGTTTTTTTTTTTTTTATTATAAATTTTTGTAATCCAAGTTGAGTTATGCTTCTAAAATCGTGTTTTATCGTATGTGCTGCATTTCAATCTGTTATTGAGTATTTATTGTGCACACATGACATGTGCACCCTTACCTACAGGTCTTTAGTGCTGTTATCTCTGCTTTTAATGTTGTAAGTTTATCTGTAGTTGTTTACAAAAGATAAAAGTAGGAACAGAACAGTTTACTGATTTGTAAAAGGAAATATTAAGATACTGAGATTGTATGTACCTCTTGACCCGTCACAATTATTATGTTATTGACTTATGGTGCAATATAATGACAACCTCAGTCATTCTGCTTAATTTTTTGACTGCAAAAGAGCCCATTAACATGAATATGCCACAATGTGGACTTTATTTAAACATTTATATTCCAATTCCTGTCAATGTCTAAATATTCTTAAATTACTCTTTCTCACCATCACTCCTAGGGTGATGTTGATCAGCACAAGGCGTCTGTGAGCTGATGTATCAGAACCAAGTCGCTGCACTTTCCTCCGAGCGCACTGTGATGCTACTCGGCAATGCTGCATCAGCAGCAGTTCAAAAAGAGGCGGAGTCTGACTTCACATGTATCTTTCGATGCATGTAAATTTAGACACCACCTCTTTTTGAACTGTTGTGCTAGTCTTCACCCTCCTGGTGTTGTGGCATCACTAGTAATGGGGATAAACAGCTGAGAAGCAGCTCAATGGGTGGGACAATTGGCCTTGCTAAATTAGGAGAAAATGGGAAAAAATTAGAAAAGAAAAAAGAAATGTTTCTAGACTCTTATGGGTTAAATGCACTAGACTAGCAGTTCCAAAACCTGTAAAGTTGTAGAAAGGCTGACGTTACCAGCACATTTTATTTTTGTTTAATGAAGGGCATTTGCTACATGCTAGCAAGAAGTTGCATAGAGATGTTGATGGCAATTTGATTTCTCCTTGCTTGTGTTTAATTGAGTGTTTTTTTTTTTGTTGAACTGTTTCTATATCGTTGTCTAACAGGTTTAGACACAACAAAGTGTGGTAAACAACCTTAAAGGAATCATTCTCAGTAGATTTACTTCTCTGGAAAGTACATACCAGACTATTTCAGAGCTACTTTCTGAGATACAAGCCTGGCCTTTATTCTTATCACACGCTCATTGTTTTCATTGCAGCTTAGTCTTCTTTCTTGTCTGTGAGGAAGCCCAGCAATTGAAACAAATTGAACGTGAGCTTGTAAACAGAATTGAGTATCTGCTTTGTGTATATATTTTTGATGTATGGAGAGTATAGCCTTAATCACAATATGGCAATATATAGATACCCAACACACAATAGGTGTCGGTCAAAATATTGATTTAGTGATATATTTTATTGTTTTGGTGTACATTACATTATTGATATGTGTTGTCATATCTATATTTTTATTGAATCATAGGTGCTCTTAACTCCTGAAAACCACCAATTTGGCCCCAAATGGCCCCCCAATTTGACTTATTAAAGTTACTGGTAAAGTTAAGAATAGGCTAGTAGGTATTGGTCGTCAAATTCTGTGAAACGGATACCAAAAAATTCATAACTTCTGGTTTATCAACTATCTGGTAAGCATGTTATATAATGATATTTAAGGACAATACATAGTATTTATTGTGTTTTGGTCTAATACTGTGTCATGCACAGTACAGTGATATTAGTTTAACTTTTGCTGCACATCATCCAGTTACAGTTAGAGTTTTTGTCTGAAATTAACTATACAGTTGGGTCAGTGTTCTTTAAGCACTTATGATATCCTCAATATTCTTATTAAACCATATTATCAATATGTCCCAGCTCTAGTTTGAGCCATTAGGTTTTGTTTGTTTTTCTGTTAGTTTCAGTTGTTTTGTTTCAGTTTCATTGCCTTCTTATCTACTGTTTGTGTACTAGTGAAGCTGTTCAGAATATGATGGTTGATTAAAAAAAGGATTAACTGGATGAACATGATTTAATGTAACAAGGAAATTGAAGCTAATTCTTGTAAATTTGTAGGCAAGATGTTTGTGGTCATATTGTAGTTTAAAATTGTGTTCATTTACCAAAGACTGTTTCTCTATTTCAGCACCTAAGCAGTCACTCTGCATCAGCAACAGTTATTCAGTAAATCACAGTTGCTCCAAAATGTAGACTAGGGACTGACTGTTTAAATTACATGCTGTGCGGATGTTAGGATGTTATTAATGTCAGCACTTTTCCTGCTGCTTAACTTCAGGTACTCCTTTGGTTAGGCTGTAATCTGTATTTCAGTCTGTAAATATACTCACTTCCATCACCTCACACTAATAATAATACTGTGCAAAAGTTTAGGCACCTGGGATGATTTAGAAAGAAATGTCTTCTTATCTTGGAGATGAGTGTTTGTTTGCTCAGTTAAAACACTAATACTGAAATAAATACAAATAACTTTAATACAAAAAGTAGTAATTTTACAGTAGGAATTCTTGGCTGATGCTGATATTCGATATTACATGTGACTGATGCTGATATACTCATTTATAACCTACAGAGACGACATGCACTCCTATCTTTTTGATAATCGTGATATCGTCTATTGTATGTATTTGTATGTTTGTTCACAAATATAACAGTGAACAGTATTATAGTCAGTCATGCTTTAATAACTGTGATTCCATACACACAGTGTGGACTAAAGTAGGTGAAGAAATAAGTATATAATTCCCAAACTAATTATAATAAATGCTTATTTAAATAAAAAGTATATAATTACTTGTTTATGCTATTCTGTTATCATTATGTCAGTGGCATTTAATAGTCTTAAAATTACAAAAATATCGTCCACAAACAATTCTTTTCGTGACAGGCCTAATCCTGGTCTCAAATACTCATTTATAACTTGAGTTTAAATAGGAGTAAATGAACGTCTGTTAGGGTGCATAAATATAAAAATATTTGATGTATATTTGATGTATCTGACTCTATAAGTGTGTTTGTTGTTTTTGAGCTACACTCTGTAAATAGTGACCCGGCTCTTGAATGAGTCCTCGCCAGAGAGAAGAAACTGCATACCAGAAGGCAACGTCACAGCTGACTTTTAGACTGGCACCCCGACAGGGCATGGTGCTACATGTGAACTGTGCAGCGTGGCTGGAGGATGACTCAGTGCAGCTGTAGGAACATATCCGCCCTGCATTTGTGGAGACGGGAAAGATTAGTCTGAACAGTTGTACACTGGGCAGTGGCTAATATACTGCCGTGACTGGTCTCAGTGAGGGTGTTGGCTGAATATTAGCTGCACAGTGCTGGTGTGGCTGCAGGGTTTCTCTGTAAACAGACAGCAGCACACCTGATTCCACTTGTTGATTTAGTTGGTCAAACTTCAGACAACTGTGTACATAAGCTTCCACTTGGCTAGGATGAGAATCTGCAGCTAGAGATCCACCAGAATTAAAAGTTTGAGGCACTTTTAATTTTTAATTGTTTTAAATAGGGATGCATGTTGATACCAGAATTATATTGGTATTGGCCAATAGTTGCTTTCTTTCAGGAGACATTGGCATATAAAGCATTTATTCTGTGCTGGCTACACCTGGCCAACAAATTGATTGATTTTTTTTAATAATCTTCGATAAATATAAATATATATATCTGTTTGGTGTTCAGACGCTTTGGGTTGAGTCGTCTCATTGAGTGAATCAAGATTCAAAACGTGGAGAAACTCACACTGACAGACACTGGATTATACTTCAGAACGCGTGTCTGTGACTGAATATTGAGAAATAACTCACTAAACTTTAAAGGAATTATTATTATATTTTCCAGAATTAATCATGGATTCTCACAGTCTGTGGACTGTAATTTGAATTAACCAAATGAATTGTGAAAATCTCTCAGCACTAAATTTAAGCTAATTTTTCTTTGTTTCTTTTAGTGGTGGGCAATATTATATCGTATACACAGAAATATCATGATATTAAAAATCCATATCGTGATAATAGGGCTGTTCTGTCTTAAAAGTAGTCTATTATTTACTGTGAAGCTCTAAGTGTATTTATTGTACAATTGTTTTAGTTAGCAGTTTATATCGTCGCTGTCCTATGAAAAACACAATCTCCATTTTTGTTAATTTTTAGTTTACTGTATAATTTGAACAGACAAACTGTCCCTTACATTGTGCCAAAGTTCCTTAATGCATAGACCAATAGAAACTATTCAAAATTACCTGAAATAAACACTATTTACATTAACTTCCTCTGAACGTTTACTAGGTTTTTTCTGTTTTGGAGATTAGTGTTTTTCATTGGACAGTGACGATATGCATGCACTAAATATTCTGCAATATTATTTGCTGCATTATATTATTTTATGCTATATTATTTATTTTGCCACATTATGATTATACTGTTATACTATTATACTATATTCCTGAAATTAATGAATTATTTTCGTTTTCCTATATCGCAAAGTATATCATTGTCGCAAAAATACCCTGAAATATGGTGATATTATTTTAGAGCCATATCGCCCACCCGTAGTTTCTATCTAGTTATAAAGTTATAAAGTTGTACTGGGATGTCTAGTCTTTATTATAATTGTGTATAAATGTGTATATCGGCATCAACATAGGTAGATATATACATGTTATATCGGCATCAGCCCAGAAAATCCCATATTGGTACATCTCTAGTTTTCCATAGTTTTTTAAGGTCTCTACAATCTCCCAAAATGGTATTTTCTAGTGAAACACATACAGTAGGTCTTACCTTACCTTTGGCCGAAATGCATTGTTGATCTCTTTGTTACTGAGCAGCAGTCACCAATTGAACTAAAATAATTTACTAACGTTAGGTAGTGGAGTTTACAAGCCACTGGATGCCTGGAATTTCAGTTAACAGTATGCATAGGTTACTCAACAACATAAGGGTGAGCGATTATTCCATGAACAGCACAATGCTTTACTAACCTTAATTCTTGTGTTTATGGAGATTCACTACTTAAACATTGCTCAATGCATATTAATGAATTATAAAGTCTGACTTTATTTATATTATTTCAATTACTGGATATTCACACCCTGTACACCAAACAACCAAAAAAAAACTTTCTTGTTTCTATGAATTTCTCGGCTTCAATGATCTTAAAAGAGTGCTTTGTAGTTCTATAACTACTGACTGTAGTCCTGTATCTGTTTCTTTGCATATATTATTGGCCTTTATTCACCATGTACTCCAAAAAAGCTGCTATTATTTGGATTTGTGGACTATTCTCAGTCCAGCAGTGACATTAAGGTGTTTAAAAACTCTAGCAGCACTGCTGCGTCTGATCCATTTATACTATCATAAGAATCACTAACACAGTGCTGAAAATGACCCACTACCCAAATAATAGTAGCTGCTCTGTGGTGGTCCGGTGGGGTCCTGACTTTTTTTTTTTTTTTTTTTTTTGAATGTATGAACTGTAGTCAGTCCACAATTTTAGAGTTCTTCAAAATGAGTGTAGAAACAAGTATGTGATGTTAATGTTATGGCTGAATGGTAGATAATGGGACTCTAGTCCCTGATCAGTGTATGTTTGTTGTAGTAACGTGTTAATAATTAAACATTGTGTCCAGTGCATAGTTAAACTGGTGACGTATAAAAAAGAGCAATAATAAAATACATTGCTAGTTTATATTGCTGTTAGTTATTGTACACAACTATTAATAAATCAGTTCAGTTATCTTATCAATAGCATAAATCACCTTTTGCAATATAATTCCCCTAAGTTTTGCTTATCTGAACAAAGCCTATGAGTAAACGCTACAGTCGAGGCCATAAACATTGACTGTATGAGCTGAATGTGCAAGTCACAAAAACGTTAAACAGATAAACTGCAGATGATTGCTGATTATGCAGGCTCTGAGTTGCGTAACACAAAGCTCTATTGAGTAACACAAATGATCAAAGTGCGCAGAGTAATGTTTGATTTGTTTCATCTGCAGAGAAGGAACTCAGGTCTTTTTTTTTTTTCTTCTACTTTTTGTGCCAACACAAACACCCCAGTGTGTGAATGTGCGTGTGCTGTGTATCTCCAATGGCTGGATTCCACCAGCCCACAGTGCAGATGTCCCCCTGGTTTGAGCATGCGTTAAAGCAGGCGTAGGTGGGTGTTTTCTTTGACTGACTTCACTGTAATTAAGAAAGAGTAATTGGGTCGTCAGTGCTGAGCAGCCCACGTTTGTCTTCTTTTAGTTGTTTCAGTATGTGAGGCTCTGTAGCAAGACGTCTTAGTCTGATCTGCAGATTGAAGGGAATTACATTTGAATATTTGGCCTTATTGCTGTGGTTCTCAAACATTTACACCATGCCCACAACAGATGAAATCTGTCTCTAGTAGCTATATAATGGGAAATGAGAACATTGTGAACTCCTCTTTCTGAAAAATAGCAAAAAGTAGGACCCTTGTGATAATTAGGGGTGGCTGATATTTCAGGTTATAGCGAAATTCAAAAACATTGGCGATATTATTGCATACGATACAGGGTTGCATACGCAGGGTGCAGGTTGCCTTGGCCTGAAGGCAACAATAACATGGAACAGGTGTGGTCAGTTATAGTTGGAACAGTTTGGACTTTGACATTGCTAAGTGATTAAGTATGTAATCTGTTGTGTTTGGGCACTTTTGGAGACACAAACTAAGTTGAGTATAAACTGTGAGTAAGCTGTTTACCCCTCTGCCATTGCGCTTCTGTCCCCAGCTTTTTGTGTAATACGGTACTATTACAAATTAATAATTAGTCGACAATGAAATTTGGAGTCGACAAATTTAAATAATCGACATTGCCGATTTTATCGACTAATCGTAGCAGCCCTACTGCCAGTTATAGAACACAACAGCATACAACCAGTCGACTGCTGCCACGGAAAGGGTCGAGTTGCCTTTTTTTCTCCTACACAGGTAATCCTTCAGCTTTAGTAAGGTTCACTAAATAAGCTAACAGAGTTGTATAAAATCCACTAGAGTTTGTTTATAATGTGCAGACAACTCTTTTACCAGTTTTTTTTAAATTGTGCTGCTGCAGCTGTTTCACATGCTTGTTCGCATTAGTACTGATTGTTACTTTAAAAACTAGACAAAGAGGAATGTAACCAATGTAACGTATGTAACTCCCCTCTTTCAGGTCACCTTTTTTTTTATTTTATTTTTTTTTTTAGCTTTTGCATTTTCACAGTTACAGTGTATCTCATCATGTAAGCTTTTCTCTCCTGATGCTGCTTTCAGACTCATTTGTTTGGTCCACAAACAAAACGATAGAGCTCTGCTGCTCAACAGAACTCGCTGCTTTGATAGGTACGACTGATTTTGGCAAATTTTGGCACTCGCTATCTAGACTTAACATTAGGGCTGGGCGAAATGGCTCTAAAATAATATCACAATATTTCATGTTATTTTTGCGATAACGATACTCTTGGCGATATGACAAAACACTGAATTAAAAAAGTGATTTCAAGAGTACACTACTGCAACAAAATGAAATTTAAATTTGTATTATTGCATATATGATATGGCACACCCATAAAAGAGATATTAAAAAATAAAGGAATTGTTTTAGATTTGCAAGAGAAGTCAATGATCCAGAATGTCACGATACTGATAATGCACTCCAAATATCTCCATATGTCCAGGATTAAAGTAAAATAAATTATACTGGACAGATATAATCTGTCTCTAATAGATATAAAATAGGAAATGAGCACAGTGTGAATTTTTCTTTTACTAAAAACAGAAAAAAGTACCCTGATGTGATAATTAGGGGTGGGTGTTATGGCACGATATGTCAGGGTATAATACCGTCACAATATTAAAAAATGTTGGCTATATCATTACGTACGATAAGACATATCACCTACTTAACAAATCAAATTAATTGGCTGCTGTTAACGTCACATGTAGAAATACTTTACTATGGTATGCTGAGCCTCATCATGGCTTCTTTTTACTAATCCTGCCCAAAGTGTTTGGCCTTGTTCACAAAGATGGACTATAGACTGTATTGCTTGTCATGGGTGTGTATGAAATTTCATCTACCTGCAGTGCCCACTCCTCCAGTTATCAGCTGCGGTCATGTGGACAGTGACCTGACCCATGAAGATGAGCTGGGCCTGTGTTTATGTGTACCTGACTCACCTCCCACTGCTTGTTTGGCAGGTTTTTGGAGGCCATAGGATGCAGTATAACTCATTCTGAAGGGAACAGTGTTGCTGAGCCAAGTGCGATGTGATGATGCAATTGTAAAAGCTGCTGGGTTTGTTTGTATCTGAAAGACAGGGTGGAACATACTGTACGAGAATTACGAACAAGCCTTTAAACTTACTTAAACCCATCAGGGCTTGGTCCTATATCAATACGCCTGGCTATAACAGTGGACTTTAGATGATATTAGTTCAAATATTAGTCATTTTTAAGTGGTTTCAACCAGAGGAGGGTGGGTCACTTTTTTGTGAACCTTTCATACTCCACCTTTAATATAGTTTTTCTTGCTGTTGTCTAATTTTGTTTGCTCACTGGGGGTTAATATCAGATAAATTTGACTTGACTTAAATCAGTGTTTATGAACCTTGTTCTGGCACCTCCCTTGTCCTGCACTTTTAGTGCGTTTCCTGCTCCTAACTCACCCTAATTCAACTAATCAGCTCTGTTAAAGCACTGTCTTCATAGGCAAGTCTGTTCACTATACACATCTGTGCAGTGCCACCAGGTAGTGCTGGGCGAAATGACGGTTTCACTATATATATCACAGTTTTTATTATTATTATTTATTTATTTTGCATGACTGGGCTTTTATATAGGTTAGTGACTTACTGTACTGTTAGGAATACATATGATATAAAACACCAAGGCTTTAAAATAAGGCTTTGATTAATATTAGGTTTACTTTGTCCAACAAAATTACACAATATATGAAGAAATCTGACTTCATTATCAGAAAAACAGCTAAAACATGTAAACAATAGACTTTTAAAAAAGAGATACAACAACAACCTTTACAAAATATATTAAATAGTTAAATATATTAAATATTTTAAATAGTTTCAAAAACACTATAAATGGACCTAAAATACTCAATGTTTAAGTATTCAAAGAGATATATCTCTTATTATTGAAGCCATTAGAGGCATTACACTATTAAAATCAGCCACAATTCCCTTCTTTCTCCAGTTAACAAGTAAATGCAATCAGTGTGCATTAAAATTATCCTTTAAGCTACAGTATTATTATATTTTAAAGGGCTATAGTTTCTGCTCTTGAAGCTTTTTTGCACCTTGTATCCAAAGTTTTATGGAATTTTATAATTTGTGCTGAATAAATGATTCTGTACCCAGGACCGATTCTGGGCTCATCTGGGGGACGAGAGGAACTTTTCTTCAGTGTGTTAGGTTGTTATGCCAACTGGCTAACCTTAGTTAGCAAGCTTTACCAGAATGAGTCTTTGGTGGAGCTGTTGTACAAGTATATGTATATTTTGTTATATATAGAATCTATGTTCTTGTGACTCTCATCAGCACATTGTTTTTTATGATTGTTAAATAATTATATAACGAAAAAACAAGAACAAATACTCAAACATTCATAGTTTGCTACAGCTCTACCAGGCCTATGTTCTCCCATCAGATCTAGATACCAAAGGATGATTTCATTCCCTGCAGTGTGGAAACAACTCACCACAACAGATGCTGACCTTTTGTTTTTGATGACTGAACAGTGAATCTGATGACTTTGAGATGAGTCAGTGTATTCATAGATTAGATGGTTTGTTCTAATTTTGATTTGTCAGCCAAACTGAGCTCTTTGCTGTTGTGTTTTGTTACAGTGTACATAGACTGTGGTGTAAATATGAAGATTGAGTATGGGTGAGATTAGATGGGGCCGTTAGTCTTTCATTGCATTGAATCATGATATTTAAAACCATCTGAACCATCAGACCCCTGATGGTCAAATCTCTACCATCAGAACTTGCTTACAGTTAATCCTGTTCCAATAATTATATTTGTTGGATGATATATTAAATAATGTTTTGTGACAGAAATATTGCTGATGTATTGGATGACATATTGTGCCAGAAGTAATTGCCATTAACAATATTATTCTTGTTGCTTTAGGACCATTTTAATATTGATAACATTTTAAGTAGGGAGGGTGATATGGCCCTAATATAATATCACAATATTTTATGGTATTGTTGCGATAACAATATTTCTGTAGATATGACAAAAAATATTTCAAGAACTACTACACTACTGCAACAAATAAAAAATTACATTTCATCATTGCATACAATTTGATATAGTACACCCCTAACTGATATATTAAGAATTACAAGAATTTTATCGGATTTGTAACAGAAGTCAATGATCCAGAATGTCATGATACTAAAAATGCACTCCAAATATCTCCATATATCCAGAATTAAAGTTAAATAAATGATACTGGACAGATATAATCTGTCTCTAGTAGATATATAATGGTAAATGAGAACAGTGTGAATTTTTCTTTTGATAAAAACAGCCAAAAAAGTAATACCCTGATGTGATAATTAGGGGTGGGTGATATGGGACAATATTTTAATATTTTTTTATATTTTATTACCGATCACAATTTTCAAAAATGTTGGTGATATGAGAAAATTATACGATAGGAGCAGTATGCGAGAACACCCTTTAAAAAAACAAACAAAAAAAAACTTTTAATTATTAAGAATTTTAAGATATTGGAATTGTACTGTAATTAAGATAAAACATTCTAAATAAATAAAACAAATAAAATAAAGTCTCTGCTTTAAACGAAGGTAACATATTGGCTGTTTTCTTGCTAACAAAATAAAAAAGAGAACTAAATTATCGTGATGTGCTTACTCAAATATGCATTATTGCTTTTGTTACGTGTTACCTTTCTTTGTCTGGTGCGTTCTGATTAAGCATTCTCTGATGAATCACAGAATTACTCAAAATAATGACATTTTGTGTCGTAACAGAGCTTCCTCCCCACACACACCCACAGTGCTTCTGTGTAGGATTAGCAGGATCGTTGTTCGGTAGCCCCCCCCCCCCCCCCCCCCCCCCCCCCCTCACCAGTAACAGCAGGAGCCTGAAGGCTTTATTTTGCTGTTTGTTAGACTGGGTCCTGCTTGTAATGTGATTAGATAAGCAGACCACGGGAAACTCATTGAGTTTAAATGCGTCGTTTATCCCTCTCTTTCATCTGTGCCGCGATACTGGGGCTAAATCTGCATGAATAAAGAGAATTATCATTTGCTTGATGGCCGGATCCACCTGATTGAATTGTGGACACCTGAACAGTACAGCTGGAGGAAGTGGTACCCCTCAGAGCTGAATGTAGAGAATTTAAAAGCAGATGTAACTTGTCTGTGTCAAAGCAGAAGTGCTGAGCGAAGGTAAAATGGTCAGTTTGGAGGAAGACCAGTTTCGCTGGGTGAATCCTTGTGCTTTTAGTTAAGTCGTCTTTATGGCAATCGATATGCCATAAAGAGCATTATGTTTACCAGGGATTTTAAATATGTTCATTCTAGGGCTGGACAATATGGCATAAATCTATATCATGATATATTATATATATATATATATATATTAGAGACAGATTATATCTGTCCAGTATCATTTATTTTAATTTAATTCTCGATATATGAAGATATTTGAAGTGCATTATCAGTATCATGAAATTCTGGATCGAATTTGGTTGCCTAATTTTTGGTGCATCCATAGTTCCTGTCAGTATTTTAGTTTCTGTTCGATTTTTTTTTTTTTTGCAATCCATCTGTGCTTTTTCTTAAAATTGACACATTAGTGTCGCACATTAGTGTTTTTACTAAAACCACTAGATTTGTCCTCTGTATATCACAGTACAAGTTTTAAAAGTACTTTTAGGATGCTCAGTGAAATTACATATTCTTACCCAAAACTTGTGGACTGTCAATTCTAAGCTCCACTAGGTAGGATTGAGATTTTGTGCTCGTGGGCTCCCCCTACAGTTGTAGAGTGTAATAAATGTTTCAGGCGGATTAGTTTCTCTTTCTCGTTTTCTGGCTTTCACAGACATATTTGGTCTCTTTCCAGCTTCTGCCAGAGTGTCTGTATGTTAGTTTGTAAAGAATGAACCAGTAATCCTTGTAGAACTGTTAGAACTAAAGGTCGGAAAGCAGGTCGCAGTTCTCGCGAGCGTTGGTTGCGTCCGCCACGGATAACTAAACAGAGTCTGGTTTGAGCTCAGAGGAGCTCCGGCACAGACACGAGAGCACCGCTTTTCCTCCTATTACACCTTGAGTTTCAAGCTGTAATTTTACTTATTTAAAAAAATCAAAAATCAAGAAAATTTTTGCAATCCATCTGTGCTTTTTATTAAAATTGAGTTGGACAATGATTATGTACTCATGATATTGTAAAACAATTTGAAGGGAAGTGTACTGCTTGTTGTTTTGTGATAGCATTAATTTGACGCTATTATGTTTGTTTAAGACACATTTTGCTTTTTTAGAGACGACCACACAACAGTAAAAATTCAACACAACATGCTTTTCGACCTTTTCTGCCTGTTAAAACGAAGCAGAAATAAAGTAAATCAGTAAAGTTTGTTGAATTTGCTCTTCTGTGCCTTATATCATATATTATATCATACGTGCTGGACTGCCTATATAAAGTCTTTGGTTAATATCAGAACAAAAGCACTGAACAGCTCCAGCGGTTCCTCTGCTCAGTGTTTACTGGTGGCCCAGGACGGAAGAGTAAAAATAGAAAGTGCTGGGCAGCAGTGCGCACAATTCCTCTGACTGCTCCCCTGTGACCACGCGAAATGAAAAGGCAATCGATGCGAGCGCAGAGAGCGAGGTGGAGGAACCGCAGGATGATGCGGTACTTTTGGAAGGGAGCCTGCGCTTCATATGAACAGCGTGCATCCTGTAGGACACTGTGATGCTCCACAACTAGGACACAGCTGCACTCGGGTCATGCTTACTAGGATGGGCTTTAGGGGAGTGGGAGAAATGGAGTGAGGGCAGAGAAGAAGATGCAGAGAGGAGGGAAGAGATGGTGTCAGAACCCCTTCGTTTTCAGAGCCTAACCTACTTTCTCCTTTCTGCGTAAAGAGAAAGAAAAAAAACAGGCACAGTGAACAGAGGAGGGCTTTTATGAGTGGAAAGTTGGGCTCAACTGATTAAAATCTGCAAAAAGGCTGCAGATAAAATGGCAAAATAGACATCTTGTTTAACATTGCAGTGAACTTTCAGTATTTTATTTTATTTTTTATGCCCACACAGTGCCAATAAATGCTAGTTTAAGTTCATTTTTATGCATGAATTAAAGCAGTCTGTTAGATTGGGGAGAGGACAGAATATTCCTGCATATATTCATTCTTAAAACAGAGTGGTCTGCTTGGTCCCGGGACCATTTTTCTGGCTATAACAGCCTTTGCTGGTTACCTGAGCAGCCATTGTGCTGCTGCTAATGGTGCTGATACAAAAGCAACTGCGAACATGGAGATACCACAACAGTATATTCAGTCTTCATCTGTTCATTCATGCATTCTTAAACAAAAGAAATGCAGAATTGGAACTGAAGAAAGCTCAGCAGGGGTAGAGGAACTCAGCAAAATGACCTTACATAAAAAAGCAGTTGATCAGTAAGAATTATTTAATATTTTCACTTATTCGGCTAAACACAGAAAATGCTTTTACTTTTTAGTTAAATTTGGTTGCCTAGTTTTTGGTGCATCCATAGTTCCTGTCAGTATTTTAGTTTCTGTTTGTATTTTTTGCACTATATCTATAAAACATGACTAATGATTGTGCTTTTTGCTAAAACTGAGTTGAACAATTATTACGTATTCATGCTATTGTTAATACTATTTGCAGTAAAGTGTACTGCTTAAGACACCATCACCTTCACCATCACCTAGTGATTTAGTTTGTTGGCTTGAGATAGCATAATAAGCTGAAACTGTGCTACACAAAATAAATGCAGAATTGGAATCGAAATGAGCTGACAAGCTTAATTAGAGCATGTTTAGTTTTTTCATTAAAACCACTAGATTTGTCCTCTGTGAATCACAATACAAGTTTTAAAAGTACTTTTAGGCTGCTCAGTGAAATTACATATGCTTACCAAAAACATGTGGACTGTCAATTTTAAGCTCCACTAGGTAGGATTGAGATTTTGTGCTCGCGGGCTCCCCCTACAGTTGTAGAGTGTAATAAATGTTTCAGGCGGATTAGTTTCTCTTTCCCATTTTCTGGCTTTCACAGACATATTCAGTCACTTTCCAGGTTCTGCCAGAGTGTCTGTATGTTAGTTTGTAAAGAATGAACCAGTAATCCTTGTAGAATTGTTAGAACTAAAGGTCGGAAAGCAGGTCACAGTTCTCGCGAGCGTTGGTCGCATCCGCCTTGGATAACTTAGATTCTGGTTTGAGCTCAGAGGAGCTCAGGCACAGACACGAGAGCACCGCTATTCCTCCTATTACACCTTGAGGTTCAAGCTGTAATTTTACTTATTTAAAAAGATCAAAAATCAAGAAAATCCTACCTAGTGCTGCTGTAAGTGAAATAAAGCATTTAGTAGCCTTATTGTGCTTTGTATCAGTTTGGTATTATTGTTTGTTTGAAGTTTGGAGCTGTACAGGGCCAGGATGGTAACATTAGCTGACGTAACATTGCCCAGAGTTCCCAGAGGTGTTTATTAGCACTTGTTGACCCCTTTGCCTTCACTCTGTGGTCCAGCTCACCCCAAAACATCTGGATTGGGTTCATTCATAGTTTTGATGCCTTCAGTGAGAATCTACAATGTAAATAGTCATGAAAATAAAGAAAACGCATTGAATGAGAAGGTGTGTCCAAACTTTTGGCCCATACTGTATATCGACAACACTAAACTCTAAAATAATAAGGCAGTTAAAAGTCATATGCATATGCAATGCTGCTAATGCATTGTTTATTAAAAAACTGCTATTGTAATATATGCTTACAACCATGTTTGGTTGTGATTAGTGTCTATTAAACACCATCTGCTTATTAGAAAAACTATGAAGCTCACACAGTTTTTCTTGTCTGATGAGTCACTGTAGTCCAGACCCACTGTGGATAGAGCTGCTGTAAAGAACAGATGGGTAGATGAAACGGCATCATCTCTACACAAGGCTTTTATGCAATTACAGATTCATTATCTCGATAGCAATTATGTAACTGTAGTTGAACTGAACTAGAACTTTACTTACTCTGATTCTGACTCTATTAGGAAATGTGATTGTACTGATTGCGTCTCTGTGTGTGTGTGTGTGTGTGTGTGTGTGGCTGTTTCTATCTGCAGTGAGAGGGTCAAAGCCTGGTAAGAATGTTCAGCTTCAGGAGAACGAGATTCGTGGCCTGTGTCTCAAGTCTCGCGAGATCTTCCTCAGCCAGCCCATCCTGCTGGAGCTGGAGGCTCCTCTGAAGATCTGCGGTGAGTAGCATAAACAGCTAACTTGGCCATTAGAAATCTGCCGGGGTTGCAGGAAACATTTAATATTTTATAGGAATTGATGAAGTATGCATGCCTAATAGGAATATATATTTGGAGCATTGCACTGAAAGGATGAATTCTTTTTTTTAACTTGTTTTCGTTTATTTTGCTGCTTTTTACACCATTGAATACATTAAAAAGTCTACATGTCCTTTAAAGAAACAGCAATTGCAAAACTATAGTGTAAAAAAATATTTATTGAACAATAAACAACCTTAGCAGTGCTATCCTAATCATTAATTTACCTCAGCAGTAGTGCTGAGTAGTATATCAGTTCATCCAGTGTACTGGTTTAAATTTTCCTTCCAGTATGCATTTTTCACATACCGCCATTTCACTAGAAGTACTACGGAGCGCTGCATAGATAAGCACCACCGAAGAATCCTATTGGTAGAGCAAGCCTAACAATTTAACACACTAAAATTATGGTAGCTCAGCTCGGTGGAGTCAAATGCTTGCCTCACTCTGTCCTACCTGGAAAAACATTGTTATAGGAGAACAGCACTTTATTTAAGGAGCTCCTGCTGCTGTTCCTCACTTTATGAGTGTTTTTATTTGAGTAAAATGGAAAAACAACAGCAAATTACAAAATATTGCAATTATTAACTTAGAGAAAGAGAGAGAGGAATGGATAAAATGAAATGCATGATAATCAGTAGTGCTACTCTAATAAAGCTTTATAAAACAAATATGCTGAAGGCTTAATTTCATTTAGTTTGTGTGAGTAGAACGTAAAAATGAACTTAAACCTGCCGTATGTCTGCTCTGTTGGCTCTCCTCCTCACTCCCTGCATTGTATACAGCAGTGCTGTGGGGAGAGGGGCGTTAAATTTGGGCATGCCTTCACTGATTTTGTGGCATAAATTGTGTGTTTTTTTCACATATGGTTTGGTTTTGGTTGCCAAATATTTTTTTATTACATATACTGAGCAGTGGCTGGAGATTACCATTAGACCCTGTGTTTAGAAATGTCTTGTAACTTGAACTGAAGAGTCTGGTCCCATCAAACAGTATAAGAAGTATCATGGTTGCTCTCTGTCTTACAGGGGACATCCACGGGCAGTACTATGATCTGCTGAGGCTCTTTGAGTATGGGGGCTACCCACCAGAGAGTAACTACCTGTTCCTTGGTGACTACGTAGACAGAGGAAAGCAGTCTCTGGAGACCATCTGCCTCCTTCTGGCCTACAAGATCAAATATCCAGAGAACTTCTTCCTTCTCAGGGGCAACCATGAATGCGCCTCCATCAACCGCATCTATGGATTCTACGATGAGTGTGAGTATAAAGTGCTAAAAGTTTAAGTATTAGGAGAAACAACACTTCTGGAGGTTGACCATTTGTTGCCATTGGTCAGCACTACAGTAAAATTCAGCCTTCATCACTGATTGGTGGAAACTTCACACTAGACCTCAAGCAGTTTGGACTGTGTGTCTCCACTCTTCCTTAAGACTCTGATCCCTTAATTTACAAATAAAATGTTAAATTTAGTGATGATCAGTGATGGTTTGGAGAGACATGTCATCTGCTGGTGTCTGCTGCTTGGTCCACTGTGTTATATCCAAAGTCAGTGCAGTGTTTTCATTTTCCAGCAGGACACTGCCCACACTGCCAAAAGTACCAATTGGTCTTATATAATATTCGAATTTTCTGAGACGCTGATTTGTGGGTTTTCATTGGCTGAAAGACATAATCAACAGTAAAATAAATAAACACTTAAAATAGATCACTCTTTGTATAATTGACCTATATAATATGAGTTTCACATTTTGAACTGAATTATTGAAACTTTTCAATAATATTGTATTTTTTTTTAAAATACTAATACACATAATCCAACCCTATTCACCACTATAATAAATATAGTTTTCCATCTTCTCAAGGTTTCTCAAGTGTTTTTAAAGGTTTTCCCCATCAGATTTGCATTTATGCCCAGTAAATCTGCAGAGTACAGGAAGGTTTCTCACTATTAAATTACTTATTTGATGTAAGGTCTCCTGTACACAGCTTATAATGATGTGGAAAACATCAATTTTAATAGGATGTCTGTTCAGAAGCAGCAGATTATATTTAATAACAGAAGGCAGTGTAAGCCTGGATAAACTTGTGTGTTGTGATTTATTTATCTTCCCTTGAGAGAGTTCTGTTTCTCTTAGAAACTTGGCAAGTTTACAGGCTCTTAGGGGGCAGGTTTTAAAAGTGCTGACTAGCTGGAAATCACACCCTCAGTGCTGTACTGTGGGCCTCTCAACACAGAGGCATCATAATAAAGGCTGATTTACAGGAATACAGGGAAGGTGTAGAGAAAGATGTAGATGGGAAATTTTTTATGAAAATACTAGGGGTGTCACGATTCTCTAAATCCTCGATTCGATTTTATTTCTGATTTTAGGGTCACGATTCGATTCTCGATTTTCTCTTTTCTTTTTTTTTTTTTTTTACAGAAGAGAGGCCTATGCCAGTTTTAGATTAGTCTATGGCCAGTCATTGGTTTGATTAATCAAATTTACAATATCTCATTTCAAAAGGTGGGCTTGATATAAGTGATGCAAAGTGATACAAGTGATCTGTAATACACCACAGGCACTAATGGTCAAATTTAAATAATTTCATTAAGATATATATGTAATGCCATCTAGTGGGTTTTTTTGGTAGCAGCAGTGTGCACTATTAAAACAGCAATGTGCAACATAACAAAATAAATAATTAAAAAATACAGGAACAGTCATGTACAAAATAATAGAACAATTAGAGCCTTAACAAACTGAACTCTATCCTACTATAACAGTTAAACATGAAAAATAAGACTCGGTCCCTGAGAATGACAAGTTATTTTCTTTATCAAAGACATATTATTAACTTTATCTGAGAGAAAGATGCTCCTTAAGGTACCAAAACTATTAACATATTTGAGGCTAGACAAAAACAACTGTTATTTTATATTTTCAAGTTTTTCTTTAAGAAGATGAGAATGTCCACATTCTCTGGAGAAAGGGCTGCGATAAAATATCAAAATTGTGACACCCCTAGAAAACACCATTATGTCATTATAATGTCATGATTAAACTTGATTGTTGTCACTTTTGGAAGCCAAGCAATGCTGGAAGACCAGTAGCCCTTCCCCAGGTGAATGATCTTGCCCAATAGACATATTATTGGCCAATATGTTATTACTGTATAGTAGTGGTGGAAATCACAAGGCATTTTGGGATACGATATTATCACAATATGTTTTCCATAACGGGTAAAAATAATATCACAATATTTCAGGGCATTTATAGGATAGCAGTATGACAAAACATTGACATTTGTTCGCATTCATTTCAAGAGAACAGTACAGCAACAAAATACATTTTAACATTGCATTTAGTATACATTTGTCTGTTTCATAAACTGTAACTTACGAAGACCCAGAATTTTTTTTATAAAATAATAAGAGCTACAAAATAGCAAAAATAAAGTCATTTAACCACAAAAACAAAGGTGTAGTATATTTAGTGCATGTAAACTGCAAACAAACAATTACAATTAATACAGCAAATCTATCTATCTGTGAGAAATGATTTGTAGTTGTGACATTCTAATGGTGTTACAAGAGTATTTGAGAGTGTTCTAAAAATACATTTTTTTTATCTTATTGACCCATAAATGTCATTAATAAAATGAGGAGATTGGTTTGCCAGTAAATCAGTTTCTCTTTGTAAATTGTTTCAAACAAGAAACATGAAGTAAAGTACGTAAATTAATCAGATTATGTGCTAATATAACATTTGTAATAGTGGTAAACATTATATAAATTAAATGTGTTTAAACTATATGTGACCAAAATTTATATTAACTACAGTATATTTCTTCATTTTGGTTAATGCAGTGTAATTCCAGTATCAGTGTGAACAGTGTAAAAGCCACAGGAAAACAGAGATTAACAGCTTCTGATAAATATATTTTTGAACTCATGTAATGCACCCTGTAATGAATATCATCAGTAGTGATGGATGCTGTAAATAATGTATATAGAAATATTGAAAAAAATCATTTATAGAGCACCTTTATTAAAATGGTTGATATATATTGATATTGAATTAATGCCCAGCCCTAATTTTACAGATTTTGCTGTATATATATTATGCATTAGTTTTGTGTTATGCTGCAGCTTGGGACAGAAATAGAGCAATAGAGTGATTTTGCAGCTTTTTCCAGTCAGTCCGAGCCTCTGTGTGATTATTTTTTTAAGCTTTGGGGCTAACACAGATGCATTATTATTATTTTAAATAGAACGTTCAGACAGTGTTCTGTACTTTACGCATTGTATGGTTGACAGATTGTGTTTGAGAGTATACCATCCTCATTAATCCTGACCCAGAACAGTAGGGCAGGCTGTGGCGGCACCCTCGATTTTATATAATCCACTGAATGGCACACATTTTCATATTAGTCAGTTGAATCCACTCTGCTGTGCTTATTACAAGATTGTTTTCACGACTTCTAGGTTTTAGTTTAATAGTACAGGGACACTTTTTCTTATATACAGGTGCATCTAAAAAATAATAATTAAATATAATCGAAAAGTTACTTTATTTCAGTAATTTAGTTAAAAACGTAAAACTTATATATTATATAGATGTATTACACACAGAATGATCTATTTTAAGCGTTTATTTATTTTATTGTTGATGATTATGGCTTACAGTCAATAAAAACCCAAAAATCAGTGTCTCAGAAAATTAGAATATTTTATATAAGACCAATTGGTACTTTTGGTAGTGTGGACAGTGTGCCAAGTCCTGCTGGAAAATGAAATCTGCATCTCCATAAAAGTTGTCAGCAGAGGGAAGCATGAAGTGCTGTAAGATTTTTTCTGTAAGACTTGATAAAACACAGTGGATCAACACCAGCAGATGACCTGCTCTCCAAACCATCACTGATTGGTGGAAACTTCACACTAGACCTCAAGCAGTTTGGACTGTGTGTCTCTCCACTCTTCCTCCAGAAATGCAAAATGTACTGATGATCAGTGATGGTTTGGGGAGATATTTCATCATGTCAGAATACCGCTAGTAGCCTGAAAGTGAATGTGCTGTATATGGAAATGCAAGAATTTGGAATCTTAATACAGGGTTGTCGATTAAATTAATTGTGATACAGTACACTGCAGTAATTTAAAAAAGGCGATATTTTGGGATTGTTTCAATACAATTTGACAAAAATGTCGTAGTATAAAACACACTAGGATAGGAAAGGAAAGGAGAGTTTTCTTTTTATAAAATCAGAACAGTGGGATCAAACGACAGTGAAAAACTGCTTTCTAGTTGGCAGGGTTTAATCACAAAACTAAATGAACCACTTCTGACACCAAGCTTTACATCTAAACTAAGAATTAACAAGCAGTGGTAGGGCTGGGTGATATGGATCAAAGCAGATTCTTATCTGAATGGGTGTCAAGCCCGTTTTATCTGAAAGGAGAGAGACAATATATATATCAATATTTTTTCATCGCATAAAGTGATAACAAAACGACATTTCTGAGACAAAGCTGCACATTCAAGATGTTATACAGGCACTTTTATTAACATTCAGATGAACGTAAGACTAGTCGGCTATGTATAAGTATCTAGAAACTGAGAAAAGAGAGAGGCAAAATGATTGAGCTCACTGGAAAGCAACAAACAAACAAAAAAATATTTTCTCATCTTATATCTTGTATGAAATATAATGATAATTCTTAAAAATTCATTACATCACCCAGCCCTTATCAATACTGTGTTTTTGAAAATCTATACTATAATGTGAACAAAATGTCAAAATATTCAGTACAACTTCGATATGTTCTTACTCCTATAGTAATGAAGCAGTGTTTCTTGAAGAGTTGTCCTATTTCTTTGGGAGAATATTTGAACCCCTTCCTCTTGTAACTCAGTTCTAAGAGGAAGAATGACTCTTAAAAACAAGGGGTGAGTGTATAAATGAAGAATGGTATTAATCCTAGATGCTAGGTGGACTCCTACACATGAGCGATGTAGCATCATTAGGGCCACATATGCTCAGTGCTGGTCATGGTCTGCTCAGTGTGAGATGAATTATTGAGCTTTGTTGCAGTCTGCAGCGTGTATTTGTGTGTGTGAGAGAGAGAGTGAGAGAGGGGACTAGCACCGGGGTGATGTGGGAGTGAAGTATTTTTAGAGTGCAGTCTTGTCTCTGTAGAGAAAAGCTCCCACTGCACCACTCCTACCCACACAATCCAAATAAAACCAGACACCAAACCCCTTGATGTTGAAGTTATTACGTAACTGACGTGCGTCTCGCTCCCTCCTTTCCAGGCCGAAGGCGCTACAACATCAAGCTGTGGAAGACGTTCACCGACTGCTTCAACTGTCTGCCCATCGCCGCCATCGTGGACGAGAAAATCTTCTGCTGCCATGGAGGTGGGTGTGGCTGCCTGGCAGCATCACGGTGGGGAGGGAGGTCTCTTGACTGCACAGGAGGAGGCTGTAACACAGGGAATGAGAACCCAGTAATAAAGGATCTGCATGAAAAACAATTCCAACTAACTTCAGCACAGAGCAATAAAGCACAGATCTCTGAAGTATTATTCAGGACAAAACAGTAGTTTTAAATGAGGAGTTAGGTAGGTAATTACTTCCAGTGTCTCCCAGGGACTTTAATCCTGTCAAAAATGTGCCACGTTGGTATGCATGCCAGCTTTTAAGTGATGTAAAACAAATTGTAAATTATATTTTGAGTGTATATATATATATATATACTCTCTTCTGCTTGCATAAGTACATTAATTAACATATATAAAGCTCTGGAAAAAAAATAAGAGACAAGTTAAAATTGATGAATTTCTTTGATTTCACCAAATTGAAAACCTCTGGAATATAATGCAGAGGAAGATTGAAGATCACAAGCCATCAAACCAAACTGAACTGCTTGAATTTCTGCACCAGGAGTGGCATGAAGTTATTCAAAAGCAGTGTGTAAGACTGGTGGAGGAGAACATACCTAGATGCATGAAAACTGTGATAAAAAACAGGGTTATTCCACCAAATATTGATTTCTGAACTCTTAAAACTTTATGAATACGAACATGTTTTCTTTGCATTATTTGAGGTCTGAAAGCTCTTTTTTGTTATTTCAGCCATTTCTCATTTTCTGCAAATAAATGCTGTAAATGACAATATTATTATTTGTAATTTGGGAGAAATGTTCATTTTGCTTAAACATATAACTATAAATAGCAAAATCAGAGAAACTGAAGTGGTCTCTTATTTTTTTCCAGAGCTGTAGTTTCTTCATTGCTTTCATGCAAAACCTTTTTTCTCCATTTTTGCCATATTTGAAGAATTTGACGTAATTCAAATTTGCATTGGCTCCATGAATATAGTACTTGCAGATTGATTAACCAAAGAACATTTAAGATTGTGAACATAGCACATTATACATTACTTCACTTTACTTCTGATCTTCTCTCTCTGTGTTTTAGGCTTGTCTCCAGACTTGCAGTCCATGGAGCAGATTCGGCGGATCATGAGGCCCACAGATGTGCCTGATCAGGGTCTCCTGTGTGATCTGTTGTGGTCGGACCCGGATAAGGACGTGCTGGGTTGGGGCGAGAATGACCGGGGGGTGTCCTTCACGTTCGGGGCCGAGGTGGTGGCTAAGTTCCTCCACAAACACGACCTGGACCTCATCTGTAGGGCCCACCAGGTGAGGATCTTTCTCCTTCTGCCTTGACAGTGTTTTTCTACTGGCCACCTATGAAGCAGGCAAGCCTATTTAAAAAGATCAATACTGGTGGACTCTAGGGGTTCTTCACCAACTGCACATTTTTCATTGTAATTGGCTAGTGAATAATTAATTTCTATACATTGTGGAGAACGGAGAGGCCAGGGGGAGTGGAGAAGTTGGTGTGTGGATGGTAGAACTGATAAATGTGAATGTGAATGAGTGTGTAGAAAAGACAGTAGTTTGTAATGAAGTACCAACAGTCAGCACATTTTGGCAATTCTCTGTTTCAAGCTCACTTCCTTCACCAAGCAATTTATTTGGAAGGCCTATTAACTTGCACCTTTATGCAGTGAAGGTTAATCAGCTAATTATGTGGTAAAAGTGATAGCTAGCAGCTTCAGGAAATGGTCATTAACCATCAGAATTAAGGGGGAAAATTAGCATTGCATGATTGTTGGTGTCAGAAGGGCTGGATTGAGTATTTTTAAATCGTTTGCTCAAAAAAAGTGTTTTTAGGGTTCACTCTAAAGTTTGCTTGGAGTTATAAAGAAAAGCAAGCCATAGTTTAGCAGCCAGAAACACTGTGTTAAAAAGAGGTGAAAAGAAAATGATCATACTGGTTGAAGCTGACAGAAAGACTACAGTAGCTCATATATACACTGTGTACAGTTGTAAAGCATTCTGAGATGTTTTTTCTGCTTACCAAAAGTTCAACCTTGAGATGCATGGTTTATAGCTCTAGAAGACCATATTGTTGTTCCCCTTCTGTCAGCCAAGAACAGAAAGCTGAGACTGTACAGGGACTTTTTTTTTAGGGCTCGTAGATGGTAGGGTCAAAATGTGGTTCCATTAGCTTGAATCCATGGCCCCAACCTGGCTTATGCCAACCAACAGTCCAGACTGGTAAATGTAGTGAAATGGTGTGGAAAAGGTTTTCTAGAAACTCTTTGGAGTCTGTTTGAGTGTTGTTGTTGACCATGTGCATCCCTTTATGGCCACAGTTTATTCACATGGACCAGAATCTGTGTATAACACATTTGGAATCCATGCATTGGAGTTCAAAGCCAATATAAGTATAGTGTGTCAAATTATATACTCAGTCATTGTGTTTATCTAGCATATACAGTGATATGAAAAAGTTTGATGAACCCTGATCATTTTTAGGATTTTCTTTTATAAATCATTGCTTGTTGGGATCGCAATTTCAGTTAAACATATCATATAGCAGACGAACACAGTGATATTTGAGAAGTGAAATGAAGTTTATAGGATTTACAGAAACTATGCAGAAATTCTCATTTTCTAAGCAAAATGAGGCAGGTGCATACATTTGGGCACCTCATTTTGCAGAAATAACAGCCTCTAAAGGCTTCCTGTAGCTTACAATGAGAGTCTGGCTTTTGATTTAAGGTATTTTGGACCATTCTTCTTTACAAAAAAATCTCCAGTTCAGTCTAAAGGTTTGATGGTTTCTAAACATGAACAGCCGCTTTAAGTCACACCACAGATTTTCAATAATATTCAGGTCTGGGGACTGAGATGATCATTCCAGACTGTTGTACTTCTGTGTTCCTCTGCATGAATGCTTTAGTAGATTGTGAGCAGGGTTTAGTGTTTAGGGTCGTTGTCTTGTTGAAGTATTCAGCCCCAGTGCTTTAAACTGCAATTTTCTCATTGATTCTCAAACATTCTTCTCAAGAATTAGCTGATATTGACTGGAATTCATGTGACTCTCAACTTTAACAAGATTCCCAGTACCTGCACTGATCACACAGCCCCACAGCATGATGGAACCAACACCAAATATTACTGTAGGGAGCAGTAAAGTGTTTATCTTGGAATGCTGTGTTCTTTTTACACCATGCATAATTTAACCGCCCTCCAAATAACTAAATTTTAACTTCATCAGTCCACAGCACCTTATTCCAACATGAAGCTGGCTTGTCTAAATGTGCTTTAGCTTTAGCATACCTCAAGTGACTCTGTTTGTGGCGTGTGTTTTTAGAAAAGGCTTCTTCTGCATTACTCTCCCATACAATCTGTCCTTGTGCAAAGTGCGCTAAATGGCTTAATAATGCACAGTGGCACCATCTGCATCAAAAATTTACTCTTAGATTAAATACACTGATTAGTTAAGTATGAGTGTTACAGGATAGTTGTGTTTCAGAACAGGATTGGCTTGGTTTTGTTTTTTCTCCAATAGCCTTTACAGCTTTGCCCTCCTAACCACTGGTCTGCAGTAATCTGGCCTGAGTCAGAGACTCTGCCTGATCTGGGTTGACCTCTATGGTGTCCACTGAGTCTGGAATATAATCTGCCTGTGATTAGTGAGAAGTAGTGTGTCTGCTTATCAGAAACCTCCAGTTCACCTCTGTGTCGAGTGTAGTGGGAACATGACAGAGCCTCAGGGCCAATAAAAACACACAGATCCTAGCTTTGACAGCGTTCTTATGAGAGAGTTTTATAAGGGTGTAGAGGAACACTCAGCTGCTGCCTCGTTTTACACGTTCCGTCACTGAGAGTACAGAGTGAGTGTTTCCCGTCTGCCTGCGTCGGTGCTGTAAATAATAACCTCAGTGCATCATCCATCCAATAGCACTGCTGCACACTGCATGCTTTCAGCAGCCTTTTCTTTTTTTCTTCCTGTGACTTTATAACCAGTATATACACATACAGTACGAGTCCAAAGTTTCTATACACCTTCTCATTTAATGTTTTTTTTATTTTTGTATTTGTTTCCTACATTGTAAATGAGTAGTGAAGTCATTCAGACTATGACGGAACACATAAGAAATCATATAGTAGCTTAAAAGTGTTAAACAAACCAAAAGGTGCTCTTATCTGAAGAGCTGTTAACTTGTTTCTTACTTCGTTTCTGAGGCTGGTAACTCTGAAGAATTTATCCTATGCAACAGAGGAAACTTATGCTCTTTCTCTTTTGGGGTGGTCTTAATGAGGGCCAGTTTCATCATTATGTTTTTGATAGTCTTTACGACTGCACTTAAGGATCCTTTCAAAGTTCTTGAAATATAAAATAATGTGCTGCTTAGGTTGTTAAACACAATATACAGGTACATTTGTCTTTACCACTTTTTTAAAACCCTTAAGTGTTGATGGACTGTATAAATCTCAAAGCTTTTACAGTCATTTGTGCAGGTTTTACGAGTATGTAGTAGAACATTCACTTGCTGTTACATTTTACACATCAGTCACTGCAGGTTTTCCCATCTGCCTGCGTAGGTTCTAATCTCTGTAAGTGAATCATCTACAGGCACTGATGCTCACTGACATCTTTCAGCAGGCCTTCTGTTCCTGGGAATTCTGCACACTATGGACATAATAATAATGTTGTGAACTTATATTGGCAATACATCGCCTTCTAATGCATTTATTTAACTGATTTAAGCTGCATCTACACATTTGGGGAATAGTGGAGCAGTGAAATTGTCACTAGAGTGGAACTCCTTGAAGAGATGTGTTCAGGATCTTTAGTTATGGGACTTCTTTGTGCTATGTTCTTTTAGCCCTATCTGGACAGGACTAGTTTCTCAGGGGGTCCTGGGGTAGTTTCCTTTTTTATGGGGGGGTCCTCTGTGATTTTATTTCCATCCAGGACTACCATATATGTGTTTTTCTCAGACGTCCTGTGAAAAAAATTACAGGCTGAATTATCTACTGTTTTTCGCTGAACTCCGTGATCTTCCGGTAATTTTAGTCTCGTCCGGACGCACACCTAATGTTACCTCACGTTTAATAAAATAGCTGTTTATTGTAATTACCCTTTAGGCGCACGTTTCCACCGAGATCCACGTAAATACAACAGCGAGTGGAAATGGAGGAGCTACTGAACATGATGTCACGTGATTGAAAAAGCCAAAAAACTCACTGCTCCTCCTGTTTTTGTTTTTTCAATTGCAGTCTGGATACAAGAGTTTTATCACTGAATAGAAGTGTGAAATATTTTTCACAGACGTCCAACTGAGAAACTAATCCCGTCCGGATTGGGATTATGTCAGTCTCAGCTTTAAAGGACATATTTGGATCTGTTAAATCATATTAAATATTTGATTGTAAAATGTACAATGTCAAAAGTAGAGCACTATAGGACCCTGCGGCTTGGCCTAAACGTTTGTTGTTAATGGCATTATTTTCCCATTTTACATTACTTTAACTTTTATATTTTAAGTAGTTTTGAAATCAGTACTTTTACACTTTTACTTAAAGAGTAAAAAGCTTTTTAAATAATAAAAAAAATAGTATCTATATTTCTACTGAAATACTAAATATTTTTGATGGTAGTAGGGGACAGAATTCCTATTAATGTTATTCATTTTAAGTGAATTCTGCCTGGGTGTGTCTATAAATATTTGCATTTTAGTAATATGGAAGGCTTACATTGTTGTGTTTTGAGTTTATTGGTAAGATAGTAGAATTGAATCATGTGACTTGACTCTTTAAATAAACACTGATATAAATGCCTGATCATGATGTTCACAATATCAAATAAATAAATAAATAAAAAATACATAGTTATTTAGGTAACAGTTGCAGACTTAAGCAAAAAACATTATGATGATGATTAAAAGTCAGTCTGTTGTTCAGATCTCCTCCCTGGTTGGATTGACTCATCTATATTGTGTTTTTCTCTGCAGGTGGTGGAGGACGGCTATGAGTTCTTTGCCAAGAGGCAGCTGGTGACTCTTTTTTCTGCGCCGAATTACTGTGGGGAGTTCGACAACGCGGGGGCCATGATGAGCGTGGACGAGACACTCATGTGCTCTTTTCAGGTAGAGTGAATTCTTGGAAATGGGCTTCATTTTTTACAGTAATAACTAGGGTAATGTTTCAGGTGATTATGTTCTATAGAGGCTGTGATTTCAGGTGTGTGTTTGTAAATATTTTGGCCCTTTTGAGTGTATTTCTCAGAAAGGGGAAAAAACATGAATTATCTTCATTTACAAGGCTTGGGTTCTACATATTAGACAGTGTGCACAGTGAACACTCAGTAGATGTGTTTCTGGAAATTGAGATCACTAGATGGCTTGGACAGAACATCTCCAAACCATCAGGCAGCTGGTTTATCTACTTAAGTGCTTCCCATTATTTCTGAAATACATGCAAAGATACAAGATAGCTTTCTGCTGGATCCCAGGACACTGTGGATTTACAGGAAATTATATGGCAGATGACCTCACTAAGAAAGCATCAACAAAAGAGATCACCAAGTTCTCAATCCCACCTTTGTACACTTTTTACATCATAAAGTCCTTCATCAAATCAAATGGCAAAAAAAGTGGGACCAAGAGCTTAACAATAAACTGCATGAAATTCAGCCATTGTTAAGACGGACAATCTTCAAGCACAACTCAAGATTGGATCAGACAATCTACACAAGATGCCTCATGGGTCACTCAAAACCAACACAGACACTTTATAACACATGATGAAATACCATCTTGTCAACTGTGCAACATCCCACTTACAATAAAACACATCCTCATCCACTGTCCTGACTGTAACCGTATAAGACAATTTTACTATCAAGAAAAGAACATAAAAGATCTTTTTGGAAAATAAAAGCCACCAGGGAAGATTTTAAAGTTTTTATCACATCTTAACCTCAAACATCTAATTTAAAGGACCAATATGTAACTATTTTTTAATAGTAAATGATAAAATGATCAGGATGTATCATCAGATATTAAGGAAACATGTTGAGTGAAAGCACTGGCAGCTCTTGTCAGCAGGGATTCAGCAGTACGTTCCTATTTTAAGTGTTCACTCCATCGCGGAGTTTGTGTCAGTTTTGTACTCTGTCTCCTCCTGCTGCTCGTTCCCCAACACTAACTCCACCCCCGAGGTTGCCAGCACGTACAGCGAGCGCAGCACAGCAAAAGAGCTGGTTCAGTTAAACCTCAGCTGCTACACAGCTTAAAAAGCCTCAGCATGTCTCAAAAAAGCTCAGTGACCAAAGAAGGAATATAACAAGAGTGAATACTGGCAGTGAGTTTGAAAGGTGGAGACTCGCGGAGCTTTAGCTATCCCTCGTGTAACATACAGTCAATATAGCGCTAGATACGTGTTTTTAGAAGAGTTAAGAATTGCTGTATTTTTCCTTTCCTTTCGCTCGTACTCGTAAGTTCTCTGTCTGGTGCCAGATATCACAGGTTGCTGTTAGGGGTCTTACCCTTTAAATGTTCAGAGCTATTGTGTGGCGCAGTGGGGACCTACTCTTAGACCAACACCAGCATTTGACATGTCTCTCCAAACCATCACTGATCATCAGTAAATTTTACATTTCATTTCATTTGTAAATCAAGGGAGCAGAGTCTGGAGGAAGAGTGGAGAGACACACAGTCCAAGCTGATTGAGGTCTAGTGTGAAGTTTCCACCAATCAGTGATGGTTTGGAGAGACATGTCATCTGCTGGTGTTGATCCACTGTGTTTTATCAATGGGGAGGGATGCTCTGAGAACTTCAGTCAGCTTCCTGTGTAGTGATGCTATAGAAGCAATCAAAACTCTGTTTGCTGCTCCCCCTTCTGGATCACTTGTGTAAATGCATGTTTTTTTTTAAATACAGTACTGGTCAAAAGTTTGGACACACCTTCTCATTCAGTGGTTTTTCTTTATTTCTTTATTTAATGTATTTTTTACATTGTAGATTATTATTAAAGAAATTAAAACAATTAAGGGACACATATTAATTACATAAAACATAAACAAATTAAATGGTCCTTAAATAAGTATACCGGGTTTGTACGGTCATGAAAAACCTGGAAAAGGAATGGATTTGAATATAGCAATTTCCAGGCCTGGATAAGTTTTGGAAAAATAAAAATACCCAGAACATTTTGGAAAAGTAATGGAAATTTACTGAACAAATCTTAAGAGTTAATTCAGTAATTCAGCCCGACACAATGGAGCTCTCAGGATCTGGATCAGAATTTTAGGCCTACTTTAGTAAATTTTAATTATATTTTTAGTTGATTTTTTGTTTTATTGTTATGTCTGCACTGATGTTTTAAAAATCAAATGGTCAAATACTTTTGCCTTGAAGACATGAAAAAGACATGAAAAAATCATAGAAAATGTATTGGGTAAAAAGTGTATGAAACCTGAGTATAAAACATATTCTGGTTTAACACTATTTGTTTATAAAATAATTAATTTTTTCTGTTAGTATAGGTATATAGTTCATGTATAGCTTTAATGCCTTTAATATTAAATTTACAATGTAAAAAAAAAATCATAAAAAGAAAGAAAACACATTTAATGAGAAGAGGTGTCAAAACTTGACTGGTACTGTGTATAAAGTCCAGTTTTCACCAAGTTATTTTAGGACAACATAAAATGATCGTTTTTTTTAAGAAGGACATTTACAAATAACTGCACAAACCCTGAACCCTCCTATCATGTTCCGGGTCAATTTGACCTGTTTTATAGTGTGAAACGTCTTCTGCTTGCTTTAATTAGTGTAATGAACATATAATATGAAAATGGTTCATTTCACATATTTGCAACCACCCCCTGCTAAATCAAAAACTTAAAACAAAAATGCAATGTTATGTTTCAATGTTATGTAAAACTATTGATTTATATGTTGGTCTTTCAAAATTAATACATTAACAAACATTAAAAAAGTTTGAACATTATTCTGGTGAGGAACACCATTGCGTTAAATATTAATAGAATAATTAGTAATGGAGTTAGTTAAAAAATATTTACACTGTTTAAGGATTTTTTTGGGTTTCAGACATTTCTTTGGAAAATTAATTATGCACCGGGTCATATTAATCCCAGAACACCATTGCTGTTCCTGACAAATAAACAATATAGGAAGGTTAAGTTGCACAGGGGTTATAGAAGAATATTTAACATTATGTTACACTTAAATATATATATTTTTGTAAGTGTGTAGAGTTTAAGTGTTTATGAAGTCCACTTTTTTGAGGTTTTAAAATTTTATTTTTAAGGAATTTTATATTTTTCTGTTTTATTTCAGATTTTGAAACCAGCAGAGAAGAAGAAGCCCAACTCCAGCCGCCCAGTGACTCCGCCCCGAAACATGGTCACCAAGCAGGCCAAGAAATGAGGTGCTCTAACAGTCCAGTGGCCGTTTTTTGGGACTTGTATAATGTGGTTTTCATCCGTCACACAGCTTCATCAGAGAGGCAGTTGCTTCTCTCTGGCATCGCGGTCGCGTGAACTCACTCTGAACTGTCGATTTTTATTATTTTATTTTAGTTTTGTTTTTTCGCTCTTGTAGGTTTTTTTTTTTTTTTTTTGTCTTGTTCCCTTCCTGGTTTTTCGCAGTGACCAAGGAACAACAGCAGCAGCGACTCCAGATGAACTGGACCGGGTTTGGGAACTTTTTCACCCTTTTTTTCTTGTTTTTCTTCAATTTTGAGACTAAAATTGCTTTTTGCAACTTTTTGAATTCTTCAGGAAGCACTTTTTCCTTTTTTTTCTCGCGCTTTATTTTTGTCGGCAGCATCAGCAACAGCAGCATCATCCCTCTCTCTTTTTCACACACAAGTTAATACAGGGAAGATCTTTAGCATCTGTGGAAGCACTCCACCACACTTGTGTTATTTGTTATGGTGCGATAATTATTATTATTATTATTGTTATTTTTATTATTTTTACTATTATTATTTTTACTTATCATCATTTTGCTCCCCAGATACACCCTCTCAAACCACTGTGAACGATAAGATGTAAAATGTATTAACTTTAATATGAAGCAAATGGCATTTCTGCGGAGGTTGTGTAGGTTTTCACTCTCTTTCACTGGTTTGTTCAGCAGTGTTTAGTAGGCGTTTAGGTTCGTGAACGTGCCATGAGACTTGCGTTCCCATCATATTGATCTGATTTGATCTGATTTTACAACATGTTCTATTGTTCTATTATTTTTTATTATTAATATTATTATTTTAAACTTCTTACAGGCGAAAAACACCATGAAAGCACCCTCTATCATATGTATCGATCTGTAGCAGTGAGTACAGAGAGAGATCTGGATATTTTCTGTGTGTGTGTGCGTGTGTGTGAATGTGTTCGAGTGAGTGTGTGTGTATGTATGTATGCATTTTATGATATTACAGATTATATATCAAGATAAAGCAAGCATCAGTCTTTTAATGCTCTCTCTGTAGATCTAAGTATTGTTTTATTGTTTTATTTTCTTATTTTTATTCAGATGCCTTGTTAACTTCCTCTCGTTTTTTTTTTTGTTTGTTTTTTTCTCCCCTCTCTCTCTTCTTGACGAGAGAAATTTCTGATTTCCTATTTCCAGGTTTCGGCTCCAGAAGCTTTTTGCATCAGATACGAGCATGTGAAGATCTAGGTTTCTCATAAGGACTTTTCGTTGCATGCATCTTTAGGTGTAGGTGTGTAGGAAGCAGACAGGCCTTCACTCTTTCTCAGGGCATGCAGGATTTGGCATGTCTTCAGATAATGTAGCTTAACATCAGGTATATCGATTAACCTTCGACTTTCAACCTTCTGCTTTTTCACACGGTTTCAGAGATGTTCCATCTTCATCATCATCATCATCCTCCTCCTCCTCCTCCGTGTCTCACCCCGTCCCACTGTATATACCCACAGTCCGTTTTGTTCAGTCTTGGCAATAACTCACAATTTTCCACATTATAAAGAATTGTAATACTTGCTTAATAAATTGAATGGGAATGGGGGGGCAACACTGTCTCCAGTCTGCTGCTGTTTTTATTCCTCAGTGTTTTAGAAATGTTTACTTGAGTAAATTTGCTCCCTTTTACCTTCTTGGTAAAGTCAGTGTTGAGACACTGCTGTGCTGTTCCTCTGATGATGAAAGCTGTAAACAAGGTTTGAGCAAGACTGAAAGACTGTCTGAAATCAGGGTGGAAGGGCAACTTCTGCTGTGTGAACTTCATGTACTCACAAAGTCTTCCTTACTTAGCTGAAGGGTTTATTCTAAAGCCGGGCTAAAGATGGGATTAGTTTTTTAGGGGGTCCTGAGGTATCTTTCTCTTTTATGGGGGGGTCCTCTGTGATTTTATTCCCGTCCAGAACAACCATGTATGTGTTTTTCTCAGCTTTCCTCTGAGAAGATTACAGGCTGAATTATCTACTGTTTTTCACTCAACTTTTTGGTCCTCCGGTAATTTTAGTCCTGTCCAGATTCACATTCACACTACCTTGCGTTTAATAAAATATCTATTTGTCCACTGCCACGCATCGTAATTACATTTTACAGGGTTTGTATGGTCATGACATTTTTTAAAATAGCAATTTCTAGGCCTGGTTAAAGTTTTGGGAAAAAAAAAATATCCAGAAGGTAGGGGGGCTGAGTGATTCAGTGGTCTAAAGCACTAGCTGCTCAGGTAATGATTTATCAGCAGCAGCAGCTCGAAAAAAAGGGGTGACTGACTTCACAGGTGTCGGAGGAGGCGTGTGCTCGTACGCATCCTCCTGGGGGTCGCAGGTGCCACTGGTAATTTCGATTATAGTTTTGGATTTTTTTGTTTTATCATGTCTGCACTGGTGTTTTAAAAATTGTATGGTCATGAACATGTGCCTTGAAGTCATAGAAAACCCATGGAAATGTACTGGATAAAAACTGTATAAACCCTGACTTTAGGCGCAGGTTTCCACGGAGATTAACGTAAACACAACACCGAGTGGAAATGGAGGAGCTACTGAACGCGAAGTCATGTGACCGAGAAAGTAAAAAAAAAAAAAAAAGACCTTACTGGTCCTCCTGTTTTTTAATTGCAGTCCAGATGCAGGAGTTTTATAATTTGAGTAGAAGTGTAAACAACATTTTTTTTTTTTTTTTTTTTTTTACAGATGTCTCCCTGAGAAAATAATCCTGTTCGGGTAGAGTGTAACACCCTGTTTACACTTGGTCACTGTATGTATCTTCAGTATCATGTATTCATGTTTAAATGCTTTTTATCAACTTCAAGCTTAAATGACAAGTTAAATACAGATCCCTGCCTCAAACAAAGTCTGGTGGGGGTTGACGGGTGAGGGGTGGTGGCAGGGTGGTTTTATGCAGGTTTCCATTTACTGTGATGTTTAATGGGCTGTCAAGACCCAAGTGGCACAATACAATAGCACACAAGAAGTTGTGGAGGGTTGTGCATTATATGTCTCCATAAAAAAGGTGAGAAATTATTAAAAGTTGTTAAGGTTTTTTAGAAGGAATATATGAGGCTTAGCAGGGATGGTTGTTCCAGCACACTGGTAGAGGTCTGCACTCCCGCAGGAGTCCCACAGGACTCGCGGGACCCGTCAGAATATCTTGCGGCGCGGGAGAAAACTGAATTGTTATTGGCGGGAGCCACATTAACATGTAGTCCCACGTGTTATAATCACGCAATGATTCGGCATGTGTTTAGACTGTGGTGACAGTACTATTCAGCGCTGAATTGCTGTTTTAATAAATACATAAGTAAATTTGAAGCACTTAATGTAATTAAATTTAATTCCTATAAGTATGTGGCGGGCGGACGCGGGATTAAAAGAAGCTATTTTTTGCGGGAGCAGTAACGGGACAAAAACATTTCCATGTTTCCATGTTTCACTACAACCCAAGTCCATTTCACACCGGAGTTCTCCTTTAAACATCCATGTGCTGTTCAGAGTCTCTATAAAACACTTTCCAACAACAATTTCACTCCACTCTATTTACATTTACATTGCTTTATTTCTTTATTATATAAACAAATACATTCTGTATTAAAATAAAAAAATGATTGCAAAGATTTAATAATAATAAAAAAGAAAACAGATCTGTGCAAAATTAGGTACAGCTCCCAAACCCACACCCAAACACCCACCCACCCGCCTGTCTGTCGTCCCCCAGCACTGTGTGCTCAGTGGATTTGCCTGTACTCTAAATAAGACTCAGAACTGAAACAGTGGACATCGCTTTGAGGCGTCTCAACAGGAACAGCCAGGAGAGCAACTTTAGAACCAGGCTGACCCAACATTCTCCAACAGAACCAAACACTGAGATATACTGCATCATACCTGCAGCCTGTGAGGACTGAGTACTGATAGGCTACAGAACTCCCCATACTGTTAAATATACAGGGGTTGGACAATGAAACATATTGTAGGTGCACGTCTTGCTGGCGCATCTGTGACCAAGACAGCAAGTCTTTGTGATGCATCAAGAGCCACGGTATCCAGGGTAACGTCAGCATCCAACAGGATTAACTGTGGACGCTGTAAGAGGAAGCTGTCTGAAAGGGATGTTTGGGGGCTAACCCGGATTGTATCCAAAAAACATAAAACCACGGCTGATCAAATCACGAAAGAATTCAATGTGCACCTCAACCTCTCCTGTTTCCACCAGAACCGTCCGTCGGGTTTGTAAATTATTGTGGTCTAAAACCAGGTGTTTCAGTTTCATTGTCCAACCCCTGTCTATGTGTGTGTGTATATATATGTATATATATATATATATTCACTCCCTCATCTTCCTCCCTGAAATTAAGACTGTTTTAGACAGGATTTGCAAAACGTGCTTCATTCACACGTTTGGTTCTAGACAGTTCCCATTCTAGAACTGTTACCAGAGTCCCCAGCTCAAAGATTAAGCCAATATTACAGCTAGAATCCTGACAAGGGGTTGTGATTCCGTCAATTAAATGTTGTTGTCATGTAAAAACATGTATGTACATTTTTTGCATTGTTTTTCACATTCTAATCTGAAAAACAATTAATATTGTATGATCATTTCTTAATGAAAACACCAATTGAAACACCCTAAAATTAGATTTGGAATAAAATAATATTTCTTAAGCCCTATCTGGACTGGATTAGTTTCTCAGGGGGTTCTGGGGTGATTTTCTCTTTTAGGGGGGCTCCTGTGTGATTTTATTTTTGTCCGCAACGACCATGTATGTGTTTTTCTCAGACGTCCTCTGAGAAAATTACAGGCTGAATTATCTACTGTTTTTCTCTGAACTCCGTGATCCTCCAGTAATTTTAGTCCCGTCCGGACACACATCTCTGAGTTTCATCTCCTCATGTTTAATAAAATAAACATTTGTCCCCTGCCAAACACCGTAATTACACTTTGGCCGCGCGTTTCCACGGAGATCCGCGTAAACACAACAGCGAGTGGAAATGGAGGAGCTACTGAACTCGTTCAGCCTAAAAAAACTCACTGGTCCTTTTTTTAATTGCAGTCTGGATGCACGAGTTTTATCTCTGAGTAGAAGTGTGAAATATTTTCCACAGACGTCCCCCTGAGAAACGAATCCTGTCCAGATAGGCCTATAGACTTTATTTGACATCCTTGAATTCAGAAGGTCTTTCCTTTTGTAAAGTTGGCAAAAATTTGGAAATACAATGTTTTTTTATGTGCCAACATCAAGATTTGAGCTGTTTTCACACTTGGCTCCACTCTATCTATCCCAGCTTTTTATCAATTAATTCCTAAAAATGAATATTTAACTTTAAAAGGGGGGGGGGGGGTTCTGTTGGTGGTGTGGAAGCACAGGAGCAGTCTGCTGAACTCAGGAGGTCCAGCTGGTTCTTGTTTGTTTCTTTTTGTTTTTTTAAACAGAAGAAGAAGAAGAAAGGAGGACAGTCTGTCAGAAGGCAATGTGGTGATGTGTCCAGCGGTGCGAGGAGAAAGTGCTGTTGCAGTCCAGCAGGAGGAGGAGTCTGTGTGTTACAGAGTATTGTGGGATTTGTGTGCATGAAGAGCATTACTGTGTGTGGAGACAATGCATTAATCAACCTACCAACCAATCAGAACACAGAACAGTGCTGATCTTGTGCCGGAGATACGCTATTGGTCACATTTTTGGAGCAATACTTTCTAGTAACTGGATCATTAAAAACAATATACTAGTGCATCTCAAAATTAGAATATCATTGAAAAGTTACTTTATTTCAGTAATTCAGTTCAAAATGTGAAACATATTATATAGATCTAATGCACACAGAGTGATCTATTTTAAGCGTTTATTTCTTTTATTGTTGTTGATTATTGCTTACAGCCAGTGAAAACCCAAAAATAAGTGCCTGAAAATTAGATTATTATATAAGACCAATTGGTACTTTTGGCTACAGTGTGGGCAGTGTGCCAAGTCCTGCTGGAAAATGAAATCCACATCTCTATAAAAGTTGTCAGCAGTGAAGTATGAAGTGCTGTAAGATTTTTTGAGAAAACAAAACTGCACTGATTTTGTACTTGATAATTAAACACAGTGGATCAACACCAGCAGATGACATGTCTCTCCAAACCATCACTGATTGGTAGAAACTTCACACTAGGCCTCAAGCAGTTTGGACTGTGTGTCTCTCCACTCTTCCTCCAGACTCTGCTCCCTTGATTTACAAATAAAATTTAAAATGTACTGATGATCAGTGATGGTTTGGAGAGACATGTCATCTGCTGGTGTTGATCCACTGTGTTTTATTATCAAGTCTAAAGTCAGTGCAGTTTTGTTTTCCCACAAAATCTTACAGCACTTCATGCTTCCCTCTGCTGACAACTTTTATATAGATGCAGATTTCATTTTCCAGCAGGATTTGGCACACTGCCCACACTGCAAAGAATACCAAGTGGTCTTATATAATATTCAAATTTTCTGAGACACTGATCTTTGGGTTTTCATTGGCTGCAAACCATAATCATCAACAATAAAAGAAATAAACACTTAAAATAGATTTTTTTTTTTTTACAGTTTTAACTATTTCAAATGAATTACTGAAATGTTTCAATAATATAATTTTTTTTGTGATGCACTCGTACTAGCATTTCATTCCAGTAATGAACTTCTTGGTGCCTGATTTTGATGCGCATCATAAAAAATGTCAAGCTGTATGGGCAGTACTCCTATTTATTGCTAGCGTCCACCACTCTTAACACAGCTGCACACTCAGCTACACTAACTCCATATATATTGCTTGGTTAAATATGAATTACATTCATTCGTATGCTAATGAGCATATGTACTGTATCTGCAACAAACAAAATGTACTGTTCAGCAGGTGCAGAGCTAAGATTCAGGAATGCAGCAGTAATATGTGCTTTTTACTGGACAGAAAGTGAGACTGATCCTTCTCGCTGTATATTATTATACCTGCAGCTAAAGCTTTTCATTCATTTAGTTATACTGATCAAGCATAACATTATGTTTCTATATCATTATCCATTTTTAAGCTCATTTGATCTCTTAGGTTCTATAATAAATACAGACTATAGTTCTGTGGTATCTGTTTCTCGGTTTATTTATTTTACTTTATTATTATTCTCCTTTCTTTATTCGGCTATTTAAACCACCACAGAACAGCTATTATTATTATTATTATTAATATTTGGGTGGTGGGTTATTATTATTCTCAGCACTGAAGTGATTAGCACTGACTGGCATGGTGGTGGTGTATGAGGTGTTTGTGTGTGTGTTGTCCTGCTGGTACGAGTAAATCAGATACAGCAGTGCTGCTGGAGTTTTTTAAACACCTCTGTGTCACTGCTGATACAAATTTATGTTACTTCCACTTTTCACAATTAAATACTGAACTAATCATACATTTACCTTAGCACTGCAATTCTAAAATGTATTACAGCAGTAATATTTTAGTCATAAGCCTACCTCAGTAGAGCTATTTTAATCATAGATTTACCTCAGCAGTGCTACTCAAATCACATGCCAAAGCCCTATCCGGACAGGATTAGTTTCTCAGGGGGTCCTGGGGTAATTTGGGGTCCTAGGGTAATTGGGGGTCCTCTTGGATTTTATTCCTGTCCGGAACGACCATGTATGTGTTTTTTCCAGACGTCCTCTGAGAAAATTACAGGCTGAATTATCTACTGTTTTTAGCTGAACTCCGTGCTTCTCCGGTAATTTTAGTCCCGTCCGGTCTCACATCTCTGAGTTTCGTCACCTCACGTTTAATAAAATAACTATTTGTCCACTGCCACACACCTTAAATACACTTTGGGCGCACGTTTCCACGGAGATCCACGTAACCACAACAGCGAGTGGAAATGGAGGAGCTACTGAACATGATGTCACGTGACCGAGAAAGCCTTAAAAACTCACTGGTCCTCCTGTTTTTTAATTGCAGTCCAGATGCAAGTGTTTTATCACTATCAGCAGAAGTGTGAAATATTTTTCACAGATGGGGCTTAAGGCTTTAAAGTTACCAAATCTAATGTTACTATCCTAGACCTGTACAGTTTGTGTCATTTAGCTGAAAAACAGCCAGTTTTTAAAGAGACAGTAAACTGATACCATGCCAGGATGTCAAGCAGGCTTGTCTAATAGAGATGACAGTGAGTGATTAAACACGAAGTTTAAAAACTCCAGCAGCACTGCTGTATCTGATCCACTCACTGTACTATCACAACACACGACCAAATAATAATAATAATAGCTGTTCTGTGGTGGTTTTCACTCTTGTGGGGTTCTGAGTATTAAACAGGGTAAAATGAGGATAATAATGAAGTTTACAGAGAAACAGATACTACAGAACTACAGTCTGTAATCATTATAGAACTACTAACAACTAAGTTGGTTGGTCAGTGAATGTTTTGGCTAATTATTGGTATCAAAGTTTCCCCACAGAGATGATCAGAATCAGCTGTGTTTGAGCTGCTCTGTCCTCGGCTATGCCTCTATAAACACTCATTAGGAAGGGCTGTATAATTGGCCCCATATGACGCTGCGTCAGTATAGCACTGCATTTTCCATAATAACAGTACAGGAACGTGTGTGTGTGTGTGTTTGTGTGTGAGAACCGGTTCTGACTCGTTCATGCACACAAATAGCTCTCCGTTTGTGAGGAGAGTATACACTACAGACTGCATCACCGTGAGGAAATCAGAAACAAATAAAAACGGTTACATTATTAGTTATATGGCTACTGTCTGCACCATGTCCTCAATACCAGAATGTGTGTGAGTGTGTGTGTGAGTGTGTCCTGAAAGGAACATTTTAAAACAGTTGAATAATGTATGGAAGCCCATTTCTCCCATTTTATCATTCATCGTCTCTGGCACCAGTATGATCTATTATCTAGGTTTTGTAAAATATTGCCTTATTTTTTAATCATCATATCATCGTCAGTGCTCAACTCAACATTGAGGAAATGTAAAACTTTGAGATACCAAACTTTAGACTTTTTAAAGGTCATTACCTTATAAATATATCAATATAAAAAATATCAAACCAAATCAAAAGTCCAAATCATGTCAAAAGAAGTACTTATATTCATAATAAGTCAAAGGTCTATAAAATTCAGTCATTCATTTTAGAGAATAGATCAGAATTTTGATAAATGTCAATATTTTCGGTCAAAATAATAAAATGTCAATCCAAATAATCTGAAAATGTCCCTTTTTAAAATCAGAAAAAATAAAAACTAAACATAAATCATTATTTCAAAATATTAAGCAGTAGCACTAAGATGCATTATTATTTCACAATCAAGTCCTAATTTCAAAGCTAGTATGTCTGAATTTTAACAAATTACCGTATTTTTCGGACTATAAGGCGCACCGTATTATAAGACGCACTATCAAAGAACGCCTATTTTCTGCTATTTTTCCATACATAGGGCGCATCGCATTATAAGGCGCGTTAAGTGACACTAGAAAGGGTGCCTATATCAAAGTGAACAGGGGTGGCGCCATGTTTCCCTTCCCCCACCGGGGGTGGTCGCTTGCCGGTGGAGCGTCTCAGTATACAAATCTAACGTTAGCTCTTTCAAAGTCAAACGAGTGCTGGATATTAATCTACACAGATTCCTCTCCTGAAAACTGTTTATTTGGGTGAGTAACGTGCTTCAGTTTATTTACAGTAAGCTTAGATTTCCAGATGTCCACTAAGGCTTGCTGCACCAGCGTTAGCATAGCTATCCGCTAGCACGCTAGCTAGTCACCTAAACTAGTAAAGTTAACCCAAACTTAAACGACAGCGTTACACTGAGTAATCCTGCGTGTTCTGGTAAGACAGTGAGATATTAGCTAGCGATTCGTCCCCCGTAGCTTTTTTTAACACGGTAAACAAGCAGATTACAGGCTGATAAAACTCACCTCTGAGAGAGTTAGCGCTTAGCATCTAGCTAATGCTAGCCAGGCAAAGCAGCACAGACTTACAGGCCGATAACTCACCTCTGAACGGTGAACGCTTAGCGATTAGCATCTAACTCTAATAATACTGCTCCAGCAGTATTAAAAGTGCTAAATTTAGAAAATACTGATCTCTGAACAGTGAAAAAGCTAGCTAGCTAAGCGGTTAGCATCTAGCTAATGCTATTGCTGCTTCAGCCTCGGAGCGGCACGGCTCTGCACGGAGTGTGTGTTTACTGCTCCTTACACCTGACGGGTAAAATTTAGATAATACTGATCTCTGAACAGTGAATAAGCTAGCTAATGCTATTTGCTGCTCCAGCCTCGGAGCTGCGCGGCTCTGGACTCTGTATAGCACTGAAACTCTGTATAACGCTGCACGGAGTGTGTGTTTACTGCTCCTTACAACCTGACGAGTAAAATTTTGATAATACTGATCTCTGAACAGTGAATAAGCTAGCTAGCTTAGCGGTTAGCATCTAGCTAATGCTATTGCTGCTCAGCCTCGGAGCTGCACGGCTCTGGACTCTGTATAGCACTGAAACTCTGTATAACGCTGCACGGAGTGTGTGTTTACTGCTCCTTACAACCTGACGAGTAAAATCCATACAAAAGGCGCACCGTATTATAAGACGCACTGTCAATTTTTGTGAAAATTAAAAGTTTTTAAGTGCGCCTTATAGTCCGAAAAATACGGTACATCATTATTTTGGAATCAAAATATCAATTAAATAAAAAATAATATATATATATATTTTGGAATACAAACAACTACATTTAGCAAAAATGAAAATTAGAATTTTGATGAATGTCACTATTTCAGTCAAAATATTAAAGAAGTCTTAATCAAAATTTTCTGCATATAGCAATTTTTAAAAATCAAGAAAAATAAAAAAAAAAAAGTTTAAAAATGTTAATCTTAAAAGTAATCCAAAAAACTTCTCAACATATATCAATATTTTAGGACATTAAACAGGAGTACTGAGAAGATGTGTCATTATTTTGATTAAACGTTTCATTGATGACAATCCTTATTAAAGTCCTTTATTTTAAATCTTAAAAAAATAATGTCATTATTCTGGGAAAATCTGAAAAAAGTCAAAAGTCAAAATGTTGAGTAATTATTTTGATATCAAATTTAACAAGAGCTGTCCAGAGTAAGTCAATATTTTAAGATACTAAATTTTTTACATACTGCTTCCAGAAACAAAGGAGAGAAGCTTTTCTCCCTCTATCTGACAGAAATGGGCTTCCATAATAATGAAGACATGGTGTTTGGTGGGATGAAGTTCCTGAACATTGCCTCCAAAGGGTTTTTATATAAAATTGGAAGTGTGAGGGTTTGATCGCAGTCCAATACTGTAAAATTAGATAGTAAACTATTTGTTCATTAAAATACTGGAGAAAGTGTCGGGTATTATAATCTATAACACCACACAGGTTCCTTTAGGTCTCCAGACCCCCGTCAGTAACAGCAGGGCGGAGGAACGCTCCTGGTAAGCGGGTCTCCAGCACTCAGCTGGGGCTCAGTCTCAGTATGTGCCCTGAAGGACTCAACAGTCTCACTGGATTTATGAGGGAAGTTCTGACAAGTTCTGAGAGGGGAGACCACACCCACACTCCAGTGGGTCCAATGGGTTATAATAAAGACTTCTTTGAGGCTCCTCATTGGTTCGGTTGCAGATTATATGTAGAAGAAACTTGCTCCCTCTGAAAAGGCTGTAGTTAGTAAATTGTGGCAGTGCTCCTCCAGGTAAAGATGAACAGGGTGTGGTCACAGAACCTCCTGGAGATGTTTCAATTGGGTAAGTTGCATGTTCATGCTCCGCCCATAAATACGTCCTTGCATAGTAACTGTTGCTGGGTTGGACAAGCTTTAGATTGTTATTAATTTGAATTGATGGGCAAAAGTATTGATATATAGTATTCTAAATCAATTGGTGCTAAATCAAGGGTATTAATAAGTATTGATCCCCAACTCATCACAAAACTATAGGATGGAGCTCCATCATTCTAGACAACACTTGAATGTTTCTAGAGTTTCACTGCTCCAAAGCTCAATTATACCACTCTAACCTTATGCCTAGACTAGAATTAGGAATAATGTCAATAAGTTCATGTTTATTATCTGCTCCAGAGAGTCCTATTCTATTGGCAACATCTTTCAACAGGGACTAGACAAGCTGTACGTGTGCATTTGCTAATTTTGATACCCCACATATATTAAAATAAAAAAGGTTGGTGTGGCGCAGTGGATAACACCACTACCTGCCAGTGAGCTACTCTATCATGTGGGAGACAACACAACAGCGAGTGGAAATGGAGGAGCTACTGAGCGCGGTCGGTCATGTGACCGAGAAAACGTATAAGAAGTGTGCAGTGTAAATTATTTTACAGGGTTTAATTCATTGTTTCATAATTCATCATAGAGTAAAGCTTGTCCAACTCAGTACGACAGCAGGACCTATGAAAACAGCACTCCTGCAGACAGAGCACAGACTGAGTGTGTGTGTGTGTGTGTGTGTGTGTGTCAGAAAAAGGTCTCGTAGGTGTGTGTGTGTGGGTGTGTATCAGAGGGAGGTCTCGTTGGTGTGTGTGTGGGTGTGTATCAGAGGAAGGTCTCGTTGGTGTGTGTGTGTGTGTGTGTGTGTGTGTGTGTATCAGAGGGAGGTCTCGTTGGTGTGTGTGTGTGTGTGTGTGTGTGTATCAGAGGGAGGTCTCATTGGTGTGTGTGGGTGTGTATCAGAGGGAGGTCTCGTTGGTGTGTGTGTGGGTGTGTATCAGAGGAAGGTCTCGTTGGTGTGTGTGTGTGTGTGTGTGTGTGTGTGTATCAGAGGGAGGTCTCGTTGGTGTGTGTGTGTGTGTGTGTGTGTGTATCAGAGGGAGGTCTCATTGGTGTGTGTGTGTGTGTATCAGAGGGAGGTCTTGTTGGTGTGTGTGTGTGTGTGTGTGTGTATCAGAGGGAGGTCTCGTTGGTGTGTGTGTGTGTGTGTGTGTGTGTATCAGAGGGAGGTCTCGTTGGTGTGTGTGTGTGTGTGTATCAGAGGGAGGTCTTGTTGGTGTGTGTGTGTGTGTGTGTGTGTGTGTATCAGAGGGAGGTCTCGTTGGTGTGTGTGTGTGTGTGTGTGTGTGTGTATCAGAGGGAGGTCTCGTTGGTGTGTGTGTGTGTGTGTGTGTGTGTGTGTATCAGAGGGAGGTCTCGTTGGTGTGTGTGTGTGTGTGTGTGTGTATCAGAGGGAGGTCTCGTTGGTGTGTGTGTGTGTGTGTATCAGAGGGAGGTCTTGTTGGTGTGTGTGTGTGTGTGTGTGTGTGTGTATCAGAGGGAGGTCTCGTGTGTGTGTGTGTGTGTGTGTGTGTGTGTGTGTATCAGAGGGAGGTCTCGTTGGTGTGTGTGTGGGTGTGTATCAGAGGAAGGTCTCGTTGGTGTGTGTGTGTGTGTGTGTGTGTGTGTGTATCAGAGGGAGGTCTCGTTGGTGTGTGTGTGTGTGTGTGTGTGTGTATCAGAGGGAGGTCTCATTGGTGTGTGTGTGTGTGTATCAGAGGGAGGTCTTGTTGGTGTGTGTGTGTGTGTGTGTGTGTGTGTATCAGAGGGAGGTCTCGTTGGTGTGTGTGTGTGTGTGTGTGTGTGTGTATCAGAGGGAGGTCTCGTTGGTGTGTGTGTGTGTGTGTGTGTGTGTGTGTATCAGAGGGAGGTCTCGTTGGTGTGTGTGTGTGTGTGTGTGTGTATCAGAGGGAGGTCTCGTTGGTGTGTGTGTGTGTGTGTATCAGAGGGAGGTCTTGTTGGTGTGTGTGTGTGTGTGTGTGTGTGTGTATCAGAGGGAGGTCTCGTGTGTGTGTGTGTGTGTGTGTGTGTGTGTGTGTATCAGAGGGAGGTCTCGTTGGTGTGTGTGTGTGTGTGTATCAGAGGGAGGTCTCGTTGGTGTGTGTGTGTGTGTGTGTATCAGAGGGAGGTCTCGTTGGTGTGTGTGTGTGTGTGTGTATCAGAGGGAGGTCTCGTTGGTGTGTGTGTGTGTGTGTGTGTATCAGAGGGAGGTCTCGTTGGTGTGTGGTCGGGATGTTTCCTCCTCCAGCAGGGCGATGCGTTGTTTGAGCATGCGCACCTGCGTCTCGTGTCTCTCCACCATGGCCATCATCTGCGACTCCAGCTTCTTCAGCTTATTCTGGTGCTTCTTCTTAGCCTTTTCATATGCTGCTACCAGGTTACTGTTAACACACACACACACACACACACACACACACACACAAACACACAAAAAGCATCAGTACCAAGACTGCCAGACTGTGAAATAGCTTTTTCCATCTGGTCATCAGACTCCTCAACTGAACTGAACTGAACTGAACTGAACTCAATCCTCATGCACATTCACCACAATATAGTAGCTAGTACTCCAGTGCTGTGAGGGTGAAAAGCTTTTAGACTGGCCTTTATAACACAACATCACTGGACAGTTAAACATGCTTATAGAAGAACACGAAGGCTACGTTCACATTACAAGCCACGTTGCTCAAATGCGATTTTTTATTTGGCTATCTTGACGGTTTGGCTATCCATCCATCCAGTGATCTGTATCTGTGTGTAATGTGAACGAATCTGTCCCTGAAACTCCTCACATGCTCCACATTGATACCTGTATAAACATCACCTTTATTACCAACAACAAAAAAACTCATTTTAGAGAGACGACTCTCTAGCTTTATAAAGGTAAATGGATGAGTTTGTTAGCAGCTCATATGTGGAGCATCTTTTGCTGGAGTGGAGAGTAAACAGCTGGTCTGAAGTTCATGTTCAAGTCGAGGAGGAGAAAAAAGGCCAGGCAGTTTGCTTTTGCTGTTTTTGAGAGAAGTACAAGAGAGAAGCATGCATAGCACAAGGTAGCGCATATGTAAAAGCAAAAAATGCATGAATTCCAATTTGTTTGACCGTTCAGATTCATGTCGCATGTTCATGGATCGGATACATATCCGATTTAGGAACACATATGTAAAGGACTTAAATCTGATTTGAAAAAATCTGATTTGGCACATTCACACAGCCATGAAAAAATCAGATCTGAGCCACATTGATTTGGGTTACTTCAGCCTGGTAATATAAACATAGCCTAACTGCCAAAAGTTTATAATAGGGTAATGTTAAAACTGACTTTCTAATTTATTCTTTTGTCAGATTCTTTATGTAAATTTGTGTCATAACTACACAAATCATAAGTAAGTATGTATGGAAAGACCCCATTTTTCTTGATCCCTTAGTCACAACACAGCTCACACAGTTCCTAGGCTCTCTAATCACAGTGATTATATGTGTTTTATACTACTTTTATAAGATTATTACACACTTCAGTCTTGTTTAGAGATGTTTAGGGTTAGAGGTAGTTCAGATAAACAATGCACTGATGACCTGTTTACTCCAACTCCTCCCATATGAGTAAACAGAAGTCTTAAATAAACTAAAGTAAATTAAAGCCGTGTTTGAGGCTCTTTTGTCTTGGTAGGTTCTGCTCTTCAGCTTTGCTCCTGCTGCTGTAATGGATGATCTGGTCCATCAAATCAGGAGAGGCCATTCCTTAAAGTGCTCAATGTCTGAGTCAGACAAGCACTTAACTAATCACAGCACAGCCAATCTGATCACACAGCACACACCCACACCCATCAGTCCGCTAACCACAGAGACGTGCCCCCTACGGGCTGCTCGTCATTATAAACACACACACGGTGACAGCACACACACGCAGATAAAGCGTACACTGCTGCGCTGTCTGATTGGATCCATAAATCCAGCTGAAGGGTGGCTTATGTGGTCGTACTGCTGGTTACACTAACACACCACTGGGGGGCAGCCTAACGTTGGAATTTAAAAGACAAGCAGTCACTTCAGGTGAGGTTTAGGCCCATTTAGACCCCTTCTTTTTGAGTGTAACCCTTCCCCTAGAAAGAGGGTTACAAGGGGAAGGGGTGAAATCCTCCCCATAAGAATTGGGAAACTCTTCAAGCACCTGATACGTCATCAGCTGTTAAAGGAGAACTCCGGTGTAAAATGGACTTTTGCTGTAGTAAAACATGATAAAAAGTACTTACCTTCGATGAATAACACATCCGCTCCCAGAGTGTTTCGAGATCCAGAAATTTTAACAAAAAGTGTTTTTTAATAAGGTCCTTAAGGTTATTAATGCCTTGTTTAAAATGTCAGGGCTCTGGATAACAGTGGAAAAAACAATTTATCAGGGCAAATTATGCTCCGTGTCACCCAGTCTGAAGGGTGTTTGGACAAGCTGTTAAAATTTCTGGACCTCGTAACACTATGGGAGAACGGAGGTGTGCTATTCATCAAAGGTAAGTACTTTTTATCATGTTTTACTACAGCAAAAGTCCATTTTACACCGTATCAAATGATATCAAATGATACTTCCACTGCTCCACAGCTCAGGGATGGGGTTTATATAACCCTCTAGCCAATGCCTGGCATTAGACAAGATATAAATACCAATGTTTATCTGCTCTGGAGAGTCCTATCCTATTCTACTAGCAATACTTCTCTACACTAGACATGCTTAACCTGTTGTTAACACAGATAGCATAGCAAAGTAGCTGATTGTAGCGTTCATTAGGACACATATTCAGTGTAGTGAATAGCAGCGGGGTGTGTGTGTGTTACCTGTTGGCTCGTTTGAGGTCATTAACGAACTCTGCGCTCTGCTGGTGTCGGACCTCACTGCTCTTGGTTAGTCGCTCCAGTGCCGCCACCAACTCCTGCACTCGACTCTTCAGCTTCTTCTCCCTGTACACACACACACACACACACACTTACTTCATTATTCAGTGGATGCAGGCTTAAGTGGTGGGGGGGGGGCATTTTTATTTATCTATTTATTTATTCATTAATTTTTTTTTTTTTTAGCAATTTTTATCTTTCGCTAGGGCGATTGTCCCACCCATTCAGCTGCTACTCAGCTGTATATCTCTCATCACTGGTGATGTCACAACACAAGAAGGATGAAGACTAGAACTTGTGCTGATCAACATCACCCTAGGAAGGAGTGATGAGGGGAAAGGGCACCATCTACCCACCCAGAAAGAGCAAGGATGACTGTGCTCTCTCTGGGCTTTGGCAGCTGATGGCAAGCTGCATGACTGGGATTCAAACCAGTGATCTCCCGATCATAGTGTTTAGTTTTGCATATAGATTTATTTATAGGACTTCATTCCATCTGTTTTTTTTTGTTGTTTTTTTTACACCGAAAAAGGCATTCCTGAGACAATATTAACCCTCAATGGCATGAATGATATTTTTCAGAAGGGAAAAATCACAATTGTAATTTGCTATATTAACGAAACACTTTTCATAACAAGCTGATAATTTGTATTGTAGGTGTTTTAAAGCAGGGAAGCACACAAAACACGCAAAATGAGAGGAGGGTATCTTCAGGACCAGAGATGAGATAAGAACCACTGCTTCATCGTGATTAATCTAACAAAAGTGCCCTAACTGCACAAGGTAACACATTAAAAAAAAATCTCTTTGTAAGATTGCAACAAGAATGTAAGAATATTAACATATCCCCTTGTGTATAACGCCTCATTGTATTGGAAGTACAATATTGTTATGCCATGTACCGTTATATTAAAGATAAATAAATAAGTACATAACCAAAAATGTGGTTTGTTGCCTAAAGGCAGCTCTGTGCCATAGAGGGTTAAAGATCTGTGTGAGAAAGATAAAAGGCTGCAAGTCATTTCCGTATAGTTTATGAGGGAAGATTTATGTAAGTACTCAGCAAGGTGAGCGAAAAGTGCTGAACTAAGAATGTGTAGTTTATTGGATGGCTGTGTGTGTGTGTGTGTGTGTGTGTGTGTGTGCTCTCTCACCTCCGGAGGGCATTGGTGAGTTCTGCTGCCAGGTCACTGTCACTAAGGCTCCTTAGTTCAGATACACTAACAGCTGAAGAATCTCCTGTGTCCTGTGGAGAAGAGCCGACGTCAGTCATGTCATACAGTACATCCTTTTAAAATACAGTCTGGTACAAAAGCTGGAGCACCCTTAATGACACATGAGACATTATTTTATTTTTTTTATCCATTAAAAATACAGCTCTGGATAAAAAATAGATGAGATGAGTTTCTTTAATTTTTACCAAACTGAAAACCTCTGGAATATAATCAAAAGGAAGATGGATGATCTGCTTGAATTTTTGCACCAGGAGTAAAGGCATAAAGTTATCCAAAAGCAGAGTGTAAGACTGGTGGAGGAGAACTCCATTATGAACTTTATGAATATGAACTTGTTTTCTTTGCATTATTTGAGGTCTGAAAGCTCTGCATCTTTTTGTTATTTAATTTCTCATTTTCTACAAATAAATGCTCTAAATGACAATATTTTTATTTGGAATTTGGGAGAACATTGTTCTTAAATATTAGGTCTATGCTTCTTCAGTGTTGCAATTTTGTTAATTCAAACAGCCTGAAAAAGTATTTAAAAACGAAGGTTTTAACAATACTTTCTAAGAAAATGTGGGGTATTTGTCAGACTCATATTGACAGTTTATGGGGTGGGTTGGTTTGGGCTCAGGCTGGATTTTTTTGGGCCTGATCTAAGCTCTATATTGGATGTGCTGTCAAGGAACTGTGTGAGAATATTCAAGCTGCATGGCATGGATTGTTATAATGGGCAGAACACCATTAGGAACCTCCTACATTACAATTCTCTACATGCAGAGACGTTAAACACTACTTCTGTATGTGTAGCTCAATGAAGATAACCACGAGTTTCTCATATCAGTCTAAATATTTAATTATTTATTGTTCCTGGTAACTTTTATCTTGCTTCTGAACAGCATTTCAGACACTCACACAGAGCACATTCCTAAAGAAGCTGTGATTTTACAGCATTCAGCCACAAGGGGGCACTGAACACATACTCTTGTGATTTATGAGGCAGAGCGTAAAGCATGTTTAGATCATGAAGCGGTTTGTTATGCCTTCATTCGTCCAAATGTCGGTCTGAAGCTCCAGTGATTTAATCCCAGCAGGAGAAACACAGACATTTCCACCAGAGCGAGGGAGCAGAGAGAGAGAGAGAGAGAGAGAGAGAGAAACAGACGGAAGAGAATTTGGGATAAACATGCAGGTGGGCACACTCATCCAGCAGGTCTGGGTTAAGCAGAAAGTGCACATCTCTTTCTGATAAATGACTTTAATTATCACAGTCGACACAGACAGATGAGCAAACACACACTTTCTACACAGAGAGAGAGAGAGAGAGAGAGAGGAAGAGAGAGAGAGAGAATAACAGGGGACAGTTGATTCCCTCCTACTATCCCTCCTTCCTACAGTACACACTACAGACTAATAAGCAGTCTGAAGCTTTAGCAGTCAGTTAAACAGTGATAAATTACACTGTACAGTACCCGTCTAAAGTATGGACACACCTTTTCATTCAATGTTTTTATTTTATTTATTTTTCCTACATTGTAAATGAATACTGAAGAGATCCAGACTATGAAGGAACACATAAGAAATCATGTAGTAACTTAAAAGTGTTAAACAAACCAAAATCCTCTGTAAAGAAGAATTTAAATGCTCTTAAATCTTGCTCTTCTTGCTTCCCCTTTTCTGGGGCGGTCCTGATGAGAGCCAGTTTCATCATAACGTTTTTGATGGTCTTTCCGGCTTGAGGATACGTGTTTTTTCTTTATTTAGTTGAGTACTTCTTGCTTCTCATAATCTGGATTAGAACATTACTCAAATAGAGCTATTATTCACTGTATACCTGTAACTCTACCTCTTCACTACTTTACAGCTGATGCTCTCAAACACATTAGGAGAGACAAGAAATTCAAGTAATTAACTCTTGATAAGTTCAGCACAGCTGTTAACTGAAAGCCTGAATTCCAGGTGACTCTACCTCATAAAACTGACTGAGAAAATCCAGCCAAGATCTGCAAAACTGTCGACTAAAATATAAAACATATTCTGGTGTTCTGTAGTGATGTAGTGACTCTGCAGAAAGTTGGTGAACTCAGCTGACCCCGCTCTGTTATTTTACACTGACAGAGCACAGAGTCGCAGTCGTTTCCAGTCTCTTCCACTGTGTTATAATATCACTGACAGTTGGCTGTGGAATATTTAGTAGTGAGTAGTGAAATTTCACGACTGGGCGTGTTGTTGTACAGGTGCTGCATCCTATCACTGTACCACAGTGCTGGAGTTCACTGAGCTCCTGAGAGCCTGAGACCCGTTCTTTCACTAATGTTTGTAGAAGCAATCTGCATCACTAGCTGCTGCTTTTATTACACACCTGTGGACATGGAAGTGATTGGAACCTGAGTTCAGTGATTTGGACAGGTGAGGGAATACATTTGGTGATTATATATGATACTCACCATATAAGATTATATATGATATTGATACAGTGTGCAGTTTCACAGTACTTTTGTGATGTGGGTAAAGTGCTAAATTAGGAAACACTAAAAGAACTAATACTGAGATTCTTGTGACATCAAAATGCCCTCAAGAACAGTTTTATAAGGAATGTTTGAGCCAATTCCATCATTTCCTGTCTGTTGAAGGAGGCAGCGGAGCTCGTAATAGGATACACACTCGCTCACTCAGCATTCCTGCACAACACTGACACCAGAACACACACACACACATATACACACACACTATAGTTCAGAATCTAGATAAAGAAATGAAGATGACGAGAGGGAGAGATAGAGTGGGAAAGACAGAAAGAAACTATGAGTGGAAAAAAGAAAGGGAAAGAGATAAAAAGTGAGGATAGCAGAAAGAAAAAGTAATAAAGAAAGAAGATGAGAGATTAGAACAGAAAAATCAGAAAGGTTGATAGAGAAAGAGAGACAATAAAAGAGAAACAGAAAAAGACAAACAAGAGAGAGAAAAACAGAGAGAGAGAGAGGTAAGGGTAGGGGTAGAGGGAGAAATAGAAAAAGACAAATAGATTCACAGAAAGATGAAGATTGATAAAATAAGGGAAAATAATGACAGAGATGGAGAGAAAGACTGAAAAATAAAGAGAATATAAAGAGAAACAGAACTGATTAAAGAGAGGTTAGAGGAGAGACAATGCAAAACCATATACAGCACACATTACTAAAGCATGCCTGAGAGATAGAGATAGCTGAAAATAGGAGAGACAAACAGAGAGACAGAAAGAGATAGACAAAGAAACAGAGGGATAAAGGGAAAGATAGAGAGAATCTTAGAGAAATAATGAGAAAGGAGGGAAGAGAGAAGGAGGCAGTTTTACACCGCAGGTCAGAGCTTCATTTTCAATAGCTTGAAGAATCACTGATAACCACAGAGTACGGCAGCTTTCATAGCCCCCATAATACACACACACACGATAGGGAGAAAGGATAACTCTTCCAAACACATTATCCCTCAGAGCGCTCAGATTCAGACACCTAGAGAAACGTGAAAATTATGAAGCAGCAGGATTTCCACAAACAGCAGCAGCAGGACCGCTGAGCCGGACGCTGCCCAACTGAGCCGCTGCAGCGCCGAGCGCTCACACAACTAACACACACTTCCTCTTAACCAGACTGAATATATTACACAACAGAGTAAAGAGCCTGAAATCATCCCTCTACTTTCACCCCATATCCTATTCATAAAGAGAGGAACAGTGATGAGCAGAGAAAAGAGAAGAGAGGAGACTACAAGAGAAGAAAATAAAAACAAAGTACTGAAGATGTTCAATGAGAGAAGAAATTGAGAAAGGAGATTTGAAAAAAGATGAGAGATGGAAAAGAAAAGTGAGGAGCAGAGACAATATGAGATGACACAAGAAGAGAGAAGGAGACAAGAGAAGAGACAAGGAGAAAAGAAACGAGAAGAGAAGAGAAGAGAAGAGAAAAGATGAGACGACAAAAAGAGGAGAAACTAGAAGAGTAGAAAATAGTTAAGAAGAGATTAGAGAATGGAAAAGACTAAAAAAGGAGAGATGTGACGGGATGAAAAGAGACAAAATTAGATCACACAAGAAGTGAAGAAAAAAGAAAAGATGAAAAGAGAAGGGACAAGGAGAAAAGGGGATAAAAGGAGAGAAAAGGGACGGTAAGATTAGATAACGGGGAGAAAAAGTGGCAAAGTAAAGAGATGAGACGCGACAAAGAGAAAAAAGGCAAAATGAGATTAGATGAGACAAGGAGAAATGAGGAGAAAAAAAGGAGACGAGGAAAGGAGAAGTGAGACTAAAAAAGGAGAGACAAGACTGGATAAGAAGAAACAAAATGAGATGACACAAGAAGAGAGGAGGAGAGAAGAGATAAGAAGAGACAAGAAGAAAAAAGGCAAGAGATGAGACAAGGAGAAAGGAGGAGAAAAGGAGAGAAAAGAAATGGTAAGATAAGATAACAGGGAAAAAACAGGAAGAAAAGGCGAAGTAAAGAGATGAGACGAGACAAAGAGAGGAGAAACAAGAAGAGTAGAGAATAGAAAAGAGATTAGGGAAAGGAAAGAATGAGTAGAAGAGAGGTAAGACTAAAAGTGGAGAGTTGAGACAGGATAAGAAGAGACAAAATGAGATGACACAAGAAGAGAGAAGTAGAGAAGAGATGAGAAGAGAGAAGAAGAAAAAAACAAGAGTAGAGATGAGAAGAGACAAGGATAAAAGAAACAAAATCAGAGGAGGAGAGACGAGACGAGACAAGAAGAGGAGAGGTGAGACTAAAAGAGAACAGGTGAAATGGGATAAGAAAAGACAAAATGAGAAGAGAACAGGTAAGAGGAGACAAAAAGAAGAGAAATGAGAAGAGTAGAAAATGGAAAAGAGATTACAGAAGAGAAAAGAGAAGGAGAGGAAAGGTGAAACTAAAAGAGAAGAGATGAGATTAGATGAAAAGAGACAAAATGACATGAGATGACATGAGAAAAGAGGAGAGAAGAGATTAGAAGAGAAGAAAAATCAGAGTAGAGATGAGAAGAGACAAGGAGAAAAGAAACATAATGAGAAGAGAAGAGATAGGAGGAGACAAGAAGAGGAGAAACGAGGAGAGTAGAGGATAGAATAGAGATTAGAGAAGAGAAAAGACAAGGAGAGGAGAGGTGAGACTAAAAGAGAACAGATGAGACGGGATAAGAAAAGACAAAATGAGATGACAAAAAGAGAGAAGTAGAGGAGGGATGAGAAGAGGAGAGAACAGATGAGAAACCAAGAGACAAGTAGAAAGAAGCGGTAGAGAGACGGTAAGACAAGATAACGGGGAGAAAAGAGGAGAAAAGAGAAGAAAAGTGGAGAAGAGAAGAGGATAAATCTGCAGTATTTGAGCTGTGAGGTTTGTTGAGTATCAGTAGTGTGTTGTGAGTTGAGCCTCCAGTGTTTTCAATAATTCACCACAGCGGGTCAAACCGGGTCCCGTGTGTGTGTGTGTTTGAGAGTGAAAGAGGAGGAGGTGGAGAGATCCGGAAGGACAGGATGAAAGGAGTGAATTTCTGGAAGTGTGGTTTGAGCGAGAGAGCGTTTTCTAAAGCTGGAGATGAGAGAGAGAAGAGCGGAGATGGAGAGATGAAGGAGGAAAACTCTGAACCAGCCAGAAAACACAGATCCTGACATTCAGCCTGACAGTCACACTGCAACATCATCATAATCCTCCACAACTGTACTACACACACTGCTCACTGCTCCTCCAAATCTACTCTACAATCACTGCTGAAAAGCTTGGGTATAATTCCATATGTAATATAGAAGAACTCTCATAGTAAATCACCAGAACATCTTCTGCATTATTGTAAAGTTTAATGGAACAGATCATACAATGATGGTGATGGTGCCACATATCATAATTCACAGCACACATACTGCAAAACATGAAAACAACCCTTATAAATGAATGAGTTATTAAGGCACTGATGCATTTTCTGAATCCTGACAAAAATACAGGTGCACCTCCAAAAATCTGAATATCACAGAAAAGTTACTTTATTTCAGTAATTCAGTTCAAAATGTGAAACTCATATATTATATAGATGTATTAAACACAGAGTGATCTATTTTAAGTCTTCATTTCTTTTATTGTTGATGATTATGGCTTAAAATCAATGCAAACCCAACAATCAGTGTAATATTAGAATATTAAATAAGACCATTTGGTACTTTTGGCTACAGTGTGGGCAGTGTGCCAAATCCTGCTGGAAAATGAAATCCGCATCTCCATAAACGTTGTCAGCAGAGGGAAGCATGGAGTGCTGTAAGATTTTGAGGGAAAACAAAACTTCACTGACTTTAGACTTGATAATAAAACACAGTGGATCAACACCAGCAGATGACATGACTCTCCAAACCATCACTGATCATCAGTAAATTTTACATTTCATTTGTAAATCAAGGGAGCAGAGTCTGGAGGAAGAGTGGAGAGACACACTGTCCAAACTGCTTGAGGTCTAGTGTGAAGTTTCTACAATCAGTGATGGTATGGTGCTGCTAAGTGGTTAATATAATATTGATAGATGAATATAATTGTTTTCAGTTGGTTGCTATGGTGCTGCTAAGTGGTTGATGTAAGTGAAATTAAATACTGTGTGCTGCCGTCTAGTGTAATAGGGGTTATATCTATACTGTAGAAGCTATTCTTGCATATGGAAACTAACAACAGAAAACGATTAATATAACAAATGATGTTCCACAGTCTACTTCCCTAAAACCTCTTTCCACCAGTACACACACTCCAGCAGCCACTAAACACACACCAGCTGTTCCCACTTCAGACGCAGAACGTTTAGTCAGGGAGGGACAGACTCAACAAAAGCACAATAATGAAGCTTTTCTAAAAGCAAAACGGAGGAAATTATAAATCTACCCACAAACATTCATCACACGAGTTCAGACAGAGAGTTTCCCCTGAACGATTAGTGCAGTAATCCCCAGTGAAGAACTCCAGAACGCTATGTAGCGAGTCTACGATAATAACTTCATACAGTTATTACTTACTCACAGGTTTTGAGAGTAAAGTGATGTGTGTTTTAAACTTTCTACTGAAGAGCAGTAAAAACACATTGCACTGTTCATGAAACCACGAGGCAGTAGAGTTAGTTCTTTAGAGTTAGGGCCTATTATCTGTTATATATGTATATATATGGTTCCCGCATACTGTTTTTACCAGCAGATACAGCTCGCTAACTAATGTTAGCCAGTTAGCATAACAAGCCAATACACTGGAGTACTCGTAGCTCAGCTCTTTGGAGTCAAACTCTCTGTACTGCCTGGAGAAAAATGAGAACATCACTTTAACTGAGGAGCTCCTGCTGCTGTTCCTCACTGTATGAGTAAATATAAATAAAATAAAAACAAACGATAGCAAACAGCAATTATTCACTCAGAAAAGAGACGAATGGAAGTGTGTAATTGATCACAGCTCGGAGAAAAGTTCCTCTTATCCCCAAGACGAACTCAGAATCAATCAGGTCAATAAGTTATATTGTTTACATTCTTTAGCTGTGTTTCTGATAATAAAGTCTTATTTCTTTAAATATTGTGTAATTTTGTGGGACAAAGTAAATCCAATAGTAATCAAAGCCTTAATTTTATATTATATGTAGTCACAACAGTACAGTAAGTCACAAACCTATATTAAGCCCAGTCATGCAAAAAAAAAAAAAAACAACTAATAAATTATTAATAATAATACAAATACCATGCTATATTGTAAAACCATCAGAATCTTGAAACATTCTGCAATCTGAATGTGTCAGATTATCCATGAAATCTGTTTTAATGTCTGATTTCTGTGAAATCATATGGGAAATCAGTGTTTAATTTTTTTTTTATGGTCTGTACCTTCCCGCTCTTGTCCTTGGCTCCGGAGCTGCCTGTTGACCCCAGTGATCTCCTGCGCTGCTCCTGCTGCTCCTCCACCTCAGACTTCAGGTGCTCGATATGCACCAGATAGGCCTGCTCCTGCGCCTCACGCGTACTCAGCTTCAGCTCCAGAGCCTTCTTCTCTTTCTCCAGCAGATACAGCTGAGCCTTCAGCTCCGCCATCTCCTCCTGTACAACAAAAACATTTATAAGAACCTTTAAAGCAGCAGTCCCTAACATTTTTTTCTTTCAACTGGAAGAAGTAGTATTCTTGATTTGGGAAAGGACAAAATATTCTCATTAATAGTATCAGCATCCAGGTACACAAATCCCTGCAACGTCTAATATATTCATTCCAAAACCAAGAGTCTTCTGGTAGGTTTGTTGGATGTAATAACCATCTATATTTTGACAGTATTTCAAAAAGGTCACTCTAATAAGCAGCTCTTCTCCATCCAGCACATCCCAAAGATTCTCAATGAGGTTAAGATCTGGACTCTGTGGTGAACTCTCTCAATCCATGTGTGAAAATGATGATCTCATGCTCCCTGAATCACTCTTTCACAATTCCAGCACCATGAATCCTGATATTATCATCTTGGAATATGGCCGTTTTTATTAGGTCAGAAAAAATCCATTGATGGAATAATCTGGTCTATATTCAGTATATTCAGGTAGTCAGCTGACCTCATTCTTTCAGCACATACTGTTGCTGAACCTTAAGAGACTTTTTTTTTTACATAAACCTGCATAAAAAATACTTCTCCATATGCTCTCTGCAATTACACATTCTCACCAGAGAGGTCACTAAATCTCAAAAAGTTAGACACTGTTGCTTTAAGAAAACTGCAGACAACACTCTCTTTACCAGTTTCAGAAACAGAAGCAGTTTTTTTTAGTGAGAAGTTTCTACAATCAGTGATGGTTTGGAGAGACATGTCTGTCATCTGCTGGTGTTGATCCACTGTGTTTTATTATCAAGTCTAAAGTCAGTGCAGTTTTGTTTTTTCACAAAATCTTACAGCACTTCATGCTTCCCTCTGCTGACAACTTTTATGAAGATGCAGATTTCATTTTCCAGCAGGATTTGGCACACTGCCCACACTGCCAAAAGTACCAATTGATCTTATATAATACTCTGTTTTTTAGAATGGGTTTCATTAGCTGTAAGCCATAATCATGAACAATAAATGAAATGAACTCTTAAAATCGGTCACTCGGTGTGTGTGTGTAACACTATCTATATAATATATGAGATTCACATTGTGAACTGAATTACTGAAATAAAGTCACTTTTAATGATATTCCATTTTTTTTAGATGAACCTGTACTTTTATACTTTGTTTTGTCTGCAATGTTGAAAATATGATTTTTGAAAATTTTATTTTACATATTTTATATTTAAACTTTTTTTCTAACAAGAGGTCCAACAGTGCCCATTCACTTTAGGTTAATTTAACTGTGTTTTAACGAGGCTGGCCTGACTGCAGTATTTTAGTTTAGAGGTGGAACGTCATTGTGGGGGTCTCAAAAGGTTATTAAGATAGCACCATTTAGAAGCAATGAAGCTTATCTGCAGTAATCCAGCCCACCACAGTGAACACCTCAATGCCATAAAGCCTTTAATCACATCACAAACCTACAGCAGAGCAGCATGTTGACAGCAGACACTTCAAAGCAAGGGTACGAGATAAGGTTCAAAACCTGCTCTTCCTAAAATGTCAGAGACACCGCTCTTCCTCTGACATGGAAAACTTCAAAAAAACAACAACACAAAGACAGACAGACAGACAGACAGTGTGAGTCACGCCGTGCAGCTGCGCACTCTGAATCAGCACAGCTTCATTCACCCAGACGCTCCTGCACTGATCCCAGACCAGCGTCTGATATACTCTCACAACACAGCGGGAGGAAGCGCTCTCACTCAACGCCTGAATGCAACTGAAAAAGCTCTAAAAGCTCTGAACTGAATAGAGATTCATCTCTAACTGCTGGAGTTTAGCAGTTATATACAGTTATATAGCAGCACTAGTTACACAAGAGGACCTGAAAGAGCACAATCAGGCAATAAATCAACTCCGCACAGGAAAACTTGCAGCAGATCCTAAAAACAAGGTCAAGAACTGAGGTTGTGAAAGCTGTTCTTCTAGGGTTTAGAAGACTAAAGCTTTTTTTTTTTTTTTTTTTTATAATTTTATTTTAGATTTTTCCCCATTTTCTCCCAATTTGGATATCCAATTGTCCCACCCCTTTGTGCGTCCCCATCACCGGTGACGCCCATGACCCTTGGAGGATGCGGACGAGCACACGCCTTCTCCGACACGTGTGAAGTCAATCACCCCTTTTTTCGAGCTGACCAGCTAGCGCACTCGGAGGAAAGCACAGCGGGCAGGTTCCGATTCATCCGCTCACGGACGCCTCGTGCCGCCCAGCGCCACCTTAAGTGTGATGGGGAGAGAGCGCCATCTACCCACCCCAGAGGGAGCAGAGCCAATTTTGCTCCCTCTGAGCACCGGCAGCTGATGGCAAAGCTGCATGAGCGGCTATATTAAGAATTTCGATACTGTTACCGGTACGATACATTGAATTCAATACTGATACCGAAACAATACATTTTTCGATACCTTTTTCTAAATTGTGACCAAAAAAAAAAAAACGATAACTACTATTATATTATTCAACAGCCGACATGAGTAATATTCTCATACTGTCACCATGAGAGTCCATCTTTCTGGAAGAATGAGCCTGAACAACAAACAATAGCTTTACTTGTAATAGAACTACAAATATTTTCCCTAAGCATATTACTGAATGCATTTCATTTCTTAAGAGTTATTTATAAGAAATATTAGCATTAGACTGGCACAATTTTGTAGCTCCTCCCCCTCATTACCAGTCTCCAGGTGTTACCTGTTTCCTTTCCCGCCTTGTGTGTGTGTATTTAAGCTACTGTGTTTTCAGTGTTGGTTTGTCGGTTCTTGTACGTTGTTTGCGTCTGTTTCGGCTGCATTTTTCTGCAGTTTTCCTGCTTTTGGTTTACTGTTTCTTTTGTTTCTTGTTGTAAATAAATTACTTGTGTTTGCGTCCGCTGTCCGATTCCTTCCTTGCAGTAGCCGTGACAGTGTTTTTACACATTTTGGTATTCGGTAGTATTGACAATCATTTCTCTGATTTTGCTATTTATAGGTTTATGTTTGAGTAAAATGAACATTGTTGTTTTATTCTATAAACTACAGACAACATTTCTCCCAAATTCCAAATAAAAATATTGTAATTTAGAGCATTTATTTGCAGAAAATGAGAAACGGCTGAAATAACAAAAAAGATGCAGAGCTTTCAGACCTCAAATAATGCAAAGAAAACAAGTTCATATTCATAAAGTTTTAAAAGTTCAGAAATCAATATTTGGTGGAATAATGTCCTACTGGAAAATGAAATCTGCATCTCTGATAAAAGTTGTCAGCAGAGGGAAGCATGAAGTGCTGTAAGATTTTGTGGGAAAACAAAACTGCACTGACTTTAGCCTTGGTAATAAAACACAGTGGATCAACACCAGCAGATGACAGACATGACTCTCTAAACCATCACTGATTGTAGAAACTTCACACTAGACCTCAAGCAGTTTGGACTGTGTGTCTCTCCACTCTTCCTCCAGACTCTGCTCCCTTGGTTTCCCTTTGAAGAAATGCAAAACATACTGATGATCAGTGATGGTTTGGAGAGACATGTCATCTGCTGGTGTTGATACACTGTGTTTTATGAAGTAAGCCATAACCATCAACAATTAAACAATGCACTATGCACTAGTAGAGGGAACCTCAGTTCCACCCTCAGAGGAACATACCACCTGACACGCTCCTGAAAGCACAGTAAGGACTGCTGCTGGAGGAGTGTGGTCCTGATCTACTCCACCCCCTCCACTCACCAAACACCACTATACAGCTCTGTTAGAGGGGTTAACAGTGCTGCACTGCTGACTCCTGGGTAATTCTGTGTGTAATTTCTATTCAGAGCACTCAGAGATCCTGAGGGGCCGTCAGACCCTCAGCCTGGCTGTGTACTATCTGCTCTGACATCACAGCCCTGTCAGGACGCTGGGCTAGCTCAGGAAAATGTCATCCTGAAGGTCAGTCAGCACACAGGTGAAGTTCAGATGAAAGCAGGGCTTCAAAGTGAGCTGTGGGAGTCTCCCCGGTTCTCTGATCTGAAAGCATCTCCAGGCTACGGAGCGCTGCGGAAAGCACCGGAACGCCGGAGCTGAGGGGGGTTATGGGTAAAGCAGTGATGGGCTCGTCTGACTGAGGGTCTCCCTCCTTTATTCTTTGTCTCTGAACTCGTCTGAGCCTTCATTTTAGCTGATGGCTCCCTGAGGGCAGACTTTTACTTACGAACTTCTGTCAAAGCTGTGCCAGCCTAAAACACACTCACACACACACATATACTGCTGTCGAGGTGGTCATAACTGTCAAGGAATAACATAGAATTTGTGGCAGTAATACACTTGATCTACTGCAGGCACTGAGAGCTGGAGGTCAGCTTCACTGTGGGTTTGTGAAAGTGAGGACTAAATCCCGGATACAGTAGTGTAGTGGTGCACAGGCGATCATTATAAAAGAATATAGATCAAAAACAAACAATTGAAAATAATTAAAAATAAGGAAAAGGTTTCATTGACTTTTCACTTTTTTCAACACTGAACAAATGAAAGACTGCTTTCAATTTTAAACAAGACAATGCAAAACCACATGCTGCACATATTATTACAAAGGCATTGGTGCAAAAAATGAGAGTATGGGTGCAGGTGTTCCCTGCATTCCTGACCCCTATGCCCAGTAAAGAAATATGTGGAGATTTATTGCATTTACCATAATGTCTGAACTAGGCCTGTCAGGACATTATACTGTAATTTTGACTTATGGTACAATATATGAACACAATCTAAATATTTTGTTCTGGCCTCAATTTTGTAACAACTGTGATTACTTAGAGAAGAGATATCATTAACATGAAAATGCCAGGACAGGATTAGTTTCTCAGGGGGTCCTGGGCTAATTTTCTCTTTTATGGGGGGTCCTCTGGGATTTCATTCATGTCTGAAACGACCACGTGTGTGTTTTTTCTCAGACGTCCTCTGAGAAAATTACAGGCTGAATTATCTACTGTTTTTCTCTGAACTCCGTGGTCCTCCTGTTATTTTAGTCCCGTCCAGACAAACTCTTGAGTTTCGTCTCCTGGCGTTTAATAAAATAGCTATTGCACATTTCCATGGAGATCCACATAAACACAACAGCGAGTGGAAATGGAGGAGCTACTGAACGCAATGTCGTGCGACCCGAAAAAGCCAAAAAGCTCATTGACCCTCCTGTTTTTTCAATTGCAGTCCGGATGCAGGAGTTTTATCTCTGAGTCGAAGTGTGAAATATTTTTCACAGACGTCCCCCTGAGAAACTAATCCGGATAGGGCTTATGTCAGCTTAATTTTTTTAAAAACATTCCGATCACAATGTCGAAATGTACTTTTTCTTTATTTTTAGTATAACCATAAATTAACCTTTAGTTTAAGAAATAAACCTCAAAATATTTACATTTATTTAGTTTTTATTTGTGTGCTCTTTTTATCAATGTATATCATTTTTATAACATTTGTATCAATATTCATAACTGGGTTAAAATTACAATACAATTTATCAAAATAATTTACTGAAAATTAATTATGAACACCCATACAAATATCTTTATCATGACCGGCCTAGTCCCAACTTTCTGATTTATAATTAAAAACACAGATGCAGTTTTAAGCTCTTAGTTTGTCTTAATAAAAACTAGAACTCCCACAATTAATCTTAAATTACTGCACACAGCAAATGACATGCAGCTTCTAATGTGTAATCAATGAATCACTCATTCATTCATTTACCCTGCAGGTCAGAGAGAGGCGCTGTGTGCTGCACTGTCTGGAGCTGGGATAACAGTCTGCACAGCATGTGGTTCATTTAAGGCCAAGAACTCATAAAAAATTCTGAGTAACTGAAGGAAGTGACTTCAAAGAGTGTGAACGGCAGCTGCAGAAGAAAACACATTGCAAATTTATTAACCGGAACATGGAGGACAGTTCCTACAGGGTGAGATTCCTGCGTTTTATACCCAAAACTTGTAAATTAATAAAAATCTACATGGAAATGTGTCAATCGGAAAAGGCAGCACCATCCCCTTATCAAAACCACAACACATACTGAAATTTACTGCAATTTAAGCAGTGTAGGCTGTTTCCAGTTTTTCACACTTTTCAACATTCAAATGTTTGTGGACACTGCTTTTAACTAGTGTTACTTTAAAATGCACCTATTGCTGACACAGATGAACAGTACTCTCTGGAGCAGATAAACATGAAGCCACTGTCACCAAACCTAGAGCCAGGCATGGACAGTATATGGTATAAATGCCCTCAGCATTAAGCTGTGCACTAGTGGAACTATGGTCCCTGGTATAATGGAGCTCCATCCATCCAATACCATCTAACATCCTGACCTTACAAACAATGCTCTCGTCACTGAATACAATCAAAACCTCACAGCAATGCTGCAAAATACAGCAAAAAGGCTTCCCAGTAGATACAGGTTACTCCTACAAAAAGCAGGATAAACTCTTCATATCCTTGATTTAGAAGAAACAACAAATGAGTGTCCCAAAAATTTCGCTCAGATTCGGCCGGATCTACTCTAAACCATGAGCCACATTTTAGGGCAGTCATTACATTCCTCAAAGTGAAAACCAAACTGACCTTCAAAAACTGAAGCCATAACAACACCGAAGTTCTTGAGACGGACAAAAAGGCGCCTTTAATAGACGCAACACCTGAATCAGAACCTGAATCATGCTTTATATATATCGATATATATTGAAATATTGAAATTCTGCATGTTTTGCAGTACTGTAACGATTCTCAAAACTGTATTGATTTTTATTTTTTTATTTATTAGATGTAAAGATTGATGTCAGACAGTGGTTAATGGCTGCAACAACTATTCAAACTATTAAATCAAATTAAATATATTAAAATCAATTATTAAAATAGTTGGCAACTAATTTAATAATGGATAAGTTGGGTCTACGTTATTACACACACAAGTTGGCCTTACTGGTTATCAATTCCACCGTAAATGCGGCCGCTCCACTAGCAATTCCAAATCAAGCTGAAGTTTATTCAAGCTAAGGTTAGCGACAAGTTCTACTTTTTCTCACACTGTTACTAGAGCCTGCTAGAGTTGTTAAACAATACTTGTCTCATTTTTAGTAAATTTATATTCTTATACATGTCCAATAAACCACATGAGCACATTGTCTCCTCTGATTGGTCAGAGCTGTCTGGTGCAGGAGCAAGAAAGTAAATATAGTGAAAAGATTCTGTATTTCATTCTGTATATCTGTGCAGTGTGAAGCTGCTTTAACACAGAATGCTGCTGTGCTTTTAAACACAGTGTTTTTTCAATGGGACATGCAGCACAGATGAATTAAACTGAGTCAAACTTCTGTGAGCAGTGAATGCTTCACACACTGCACGTGTAAACAGCATGGAGCAGCAGAGACAGTGTTTGTTCATAGCTGTGGTAATTAACCTTATCTGGCTAATATATCAGATTAAACTGCTCAAATATAAACCAGTATATTTGATAGCTGGGTCAGATCGAGACCGGATCACGTTCTCATCACAAGCGAACCGCTCCAGAGTTCTTATGGAACCGTTGTTTTGATCCGGACTGAGTGCGATTACTATTTTTTCACACCTGCTCACTCAAACCAGAGTCTGTTTTAACCACATCAAATGGTGCTGGAATGAAAAGGCTCTAATATTTACAGCACACTTCTGTACCTTCATGGCCATGAGCTCCTGCATGAGCACGGCGTTCTCCAAGTCCAGCCTCTGTGAGTCTCCGCGGGGCTTGACGTCGTAGCTCAGCGGGTCGATGTGCACGCTCTCCAGCTCCAGCATGGTCAGCTTCACCGCCGCCCGCTCGTTCTTCAGCTGCTGGACGTAGTCCTTCAGCCGCTGCTCGTCCTCTTTGGAGAAGTCTGTGTCGCAGCTGCTGGCCGTGGAGCTGGTGGTGCTGTGGTGGAGACGGGGGAGCAGGTCAGGTATTGAATGATGAATAATGAATACCTACATTTAGAGTGTGGTATTATTCACTGGGACTGTGTAGGTGATCTGGTTAATGACACGATACATTATTAATGATATTAATGTTTTGGCATGTCACTAAAGCATTTCCCTAGACTGACATTTCAAACCATCAGTATTAGCACAGCTGTTCACGTGCTGAAGGCTGTTCTGATATAATATGCAATCTGTATTCCTCTCATCACAATTCATCACTGCCTGATATGGCTGATTGGTGCACATTCTGATGAAATTTACTGTCAGTCAAAAAACACTGATCATATATACATTATAACAACATTACGACCAACTGCTTTTTTTTATTATTTGGGTGGTGGGTCATTATTATTATTCTCAGCACTGCAGTGATTAGCACTGATTAGCATGGTGATGGTGGTGTATGAGGTGTTAGTGTGTGTTGTGCTGATGGGACAGTGAGTGAATCAGATGCAGCAGCAGTGCTGCTGGAGTTCTTAAACAACTCGCTGTCACTTTTGGAGTGAGAATAGTCCACCAACAGTATCCTGTGGGCAGCATTCACTCATAACAGCACAACACACACTAATTATTATTTTTATTTTAGGTTTCCACCCCCACAAAAAAACACAAAACAAAATCAGAAAGAACAGCAAGAAAATAATAAACCTCCATATTTCTTCCACTCCCACTGATACACTCAAAGGCATACATTATACCATTGCATATACATATAGCTCTGGAAAAAATTAAGTGAGCACTTCGGTTTATAAATCAGTTTCTCTGATTTTGCTATTTATAGGTTTATGTTTGAGTAAAATGAACATTGTTGTTTTATCCTATAAACTACAGACAACATTTCTCCCAAATTCCAAATAAAAATATTGTCATTTATTTGCACCAGGGTTTTTCCACCAAATATTGATTTCTGAACTCTTAAAACTTTATGAATATGAACTTGTTTTCTTTGCATTATTTGAGGTCTGAAAGCTCTGGACCTTTTTTCTTATTTCAGCCATTTCTCATTTTCTGCAGATAAATGCTCCAAATGACAATATTTTTATTTAGAATTTTGGGAGAAATGTTGTCCGCAGTTTATAGAATAAAACAAAAATGTTCATTTTACTCAAACATAAACCTATAAATATCAAAATCAGAGAAACTGATTCAGAAACTGAAGTGGTCTCTTAATTTTTTCCAGAGCTGTATTTTACACAAATACACAAAATATATACACAAAAATCACCTCTTCCATTGCACTGCCTAAAGACTCTAGAGTATCAGCCACGCATAATGCTAATGTTTTCTTTTGCATCCTTGTCTATTCTTACCGATAACAGCATGTCATTAGTCTCGGCTGATGTGCTTTGATGTACTGGGGAACTATTGTCTCGATCTTTAATGACTGTAATCACATCATATACATTTTCATAACTAAACAAAATGCATGTTCATCACTGTATCTTGTTGTATAGATGAAAGCTCTCCAGAACAGAGCACTGGTTAATGGAGAGTCGATGTCTCGTGCAGTAATGTTGGCACTACTGAGTGTTTCAGGCAGGAGGAAAAGGGACAAAATCAATGAATGGTCACTGGATCGTCTGAGTCTGAGTCTGAAAACCGATCTGGCTGACGTAAGCACGCTCTTTCTGGCCATCAGAGCAGAGAGTAAATGAGCCGTGCAGTCAGTGACATGAACGACGGCTCAGGAAGACTGCAGCATGACTGAGATTCATACTGGAGATGAAGAGAAAAACACTGAATCTATATTATTCATTTGATTAAATTGAAAATGCACAGTGATTGTACTTATTTTAATATTTATACAGTGGCATAAAAAAGTATTTGCCTCCTACAGATTCCTTTTGTTTTTGCTTTTTTGTCATACTGATATTTTTCCGATAATCAAATAAACTTCAAAGCTGATGTCCGTAAGTTTTGGGATTTAGGAGATTTAGGGCCCTCTCTTGTGAGAATCAGAGAGGATGAATCCGATTCCAGGTTATGTTCAGTCACAGAGAGAGAAAGAGCTTCAGTCCTTCGTTTCTTTGGTTTTACTATGAGTGAATGAGCAACTGAGCTCTGAGTTTCTCCTTCTGAAGTCTCCACTGCTCCACCAGCCACTCGTGTTCAGTAAAACTGAGCTGGATCCTCTTTCAGAGGCTGTATGTGTGACGTATGTACATAAACACACGTGACATGGCCAGCAGAATCGCAGCGAAAAGCAACTCGACACCCCAGACTTTAGAATTAATATATTATTAGGCTTTGCAGGGATGGACGTTTCAGCACACTGATACCATAAAACACAATATTTTATCCCTTCTCCATGTAAAAATGCTTCTGCTTTCAGTTTAAAAACAAAATAATACTGACTGCCACTTTAATATCAAACAAAAATAACCTAAGATTAAATATAAGTAGCACTTTTTAAATTATACAATTATTTATTCAAAGAAAAAAAATACTATCCAAACCAATCTAGCCTTGAGTAAAAAAGTGTTTGCCCCCTAAATCTAATAACTTGGTGGTGTCACCTTTGGTGGCAACAACTGATATCAAGCTTTACCGATAACTGGTAAAGAGTCTTTCACATCTCTGTGGAGGAATTTTGTTCCACTCTTCTTCTTTACAGAATTGTTTTAATACAGACACATTAAAGAGTTTTCGAGCATAAACGTCTTGTTTAATATCAGACTAAGATTAGGTCAACCCAAAACCTTCATTTACTTTTTGTTCACGCCATTCAGAGGTGGACTTGTTTGTGTGCTTTGGGTCATTGTCCTGCTGCAGAACCCAAGTACACCTGAGCTTGAGGTCACGAACAAATAGCCAGACTTTCTTCTTCAGGATTGTCTGGTAAACAGTTAAATTCCTGGGTCCATCTATTACAGAAAGTTGTCAAGACCCTGAAGTAGCAAAGCAGCCCCAGACCATTACAACACTACCACCACCATGTTTTACATTCAGTATGATCATGAAACCCTCCTATGAAGTTACATACTGCTATCTATGTCTCCCAGCCTTCTGGCATGTCAGTGTATTTATATTTTGGTTAATTTATCCAAAACCCGAAACTAAAAAAGAAGGAACTGTGTTAATTCAGTCATATTTAGATTACCTCATTTAAAACCCATTTATTTGGACTACAGAGGCAAAAATTGGAAAAAATATGGCGCCGACTGCATCTCACATCATATTCAAGAATGGCAGCATTCCAAGCCTGTATCATACAGGTCACAAATTGTCCCAATCCATCAGCCTCCACTGTAAAATGCAGCAGATTTACAGAGGAGGCTGTCTGCTATTCACAAGGCTCTGAATAAATGAGCAGAGACTCAGCCGAGACACTGGAATGAACCGAGCTCCAATTTACCTGGCCCCTGTAGAGCCAATAATAGCAGACGTTTCAGAGCTGAGTGCTGCGCTGGGCTCCCAGTACGAGCTTTAACCAACAGGCTGCCTGTAATCAGAGCATCCCACTCTCTGTCTTGTCCAATTTCGCTCTCACTGACCAGCGCCGCTTTTGTTGTCCAATCTACGGCCAAGCTCCTCAAGCCTACAGCCGAGCCACCTCGCTAATATCCTCAAACACAACCCGCTTTCCATTCAGCGGCCTTCATTAGCATTGCATTAGCGACGCTAAATCACCGTTGAGCTGCTAATTAGCATGCCAATGCTACCATTCACAAAGCTAAATCATATTAGCATTCATCCGGCTAATAGCGCTCAAAGAGCTCAAAGAGCTGCAGCAGTTTCAGGTACGGTGTGGAAATCAGCCGGATTAAAGGACCAACTGTGCCGTTATTCACCAGAGAGAACCAGCACGCTCCAGCCTACAAAACAGCCAGGACTGGATCTGAGGGTGTTGCCAGGGGCAACGAGTGGCCCTATGGTCCTGATTCAGATTAAGATCCTGTTTTAAGGCCAGCGAACATGATGCTGTGACTGGATATAGGGAATGATAATCAGCCATGCTGGGAAAGAGCACTGAAATAGAGATACATGGGCTTCTTTAGTTTTTAACATTTATCATTACTTATCCAAACTATGAAAAAAAAAAAAAAAAAACGTATGGTATTATTTACGTTTTATATTTTACATTCTATAAAGTAGCACCTCTTGCTTAGATTAGACAGCTTTACACCTCTTGGCTGGATTTTCTCAGTCAGTTTTATGAGGTAGAAACACCTGGAATTCAGGCTTTCAGTTAACAGCTGTGCTGAATTCATCAAGAGTTAATCACTTGAATTTCTTGTCTTAATAAAGTGTTTGAGAGCATCAGTTGTAAAGTAGAAGAGGTAGATCTACAGGTATACAGTGAATAGCTCCATCTAGTTAATGTTCTAATCCATATTATGAGAAGCAATATGTACTTGCTCAAATACATAAAAAAACATATACTTTAAGAAATGAAGGTCAGTCACTCTGAACAATTTCAAGAAGTTTGAAAGTATCCTCAAGTTCAGTCGTGAAGACTATCAAAAACATTATGATGATGATAAACTGGCTCTCATCAGGACCGCCCCAGGAAAGGAAGAGCAAGAGTTTCCTCTGTTGTACAGGATAAGTTAACCAGACTTACCAGCCTCAGAATCCGCTAAAAGTTAACAGCACCCCTGATGAGCGCATCTAAATGCTTCTTCACAGAGTATTTTGGTTTGTTTAACACTTGAAATGAATGGTGAAATGAATCACCTCAGTCTTCTGGTTTGTACATAATTAAATAAGTCAAATAACTGAGTTTTGTTTACTAACTAATTGCTTAATATCCATAATTGACATGGTGTTAATGTAACAGACACTTCGACAGCTACTATCAGAAACCCAGTTCTGTTGTATTTGGGGTCGTTACCAGTGTGAATGTGATGTTAATGAATTCATTCTTTTAGCTGAGGATGAGAAGAGCTCCAGGGCTCAATGTACTTAATTATCAATTATCTGCCACTCTTCTCTGATTAGCATGATGTGCATACAAATGCCACCTCGTCTCAAAAACAAAGAACACACACACACACACACACACACACACACACACACACACACACAATATAATACAAAGATAAACAGATCATTTAGAAGTCTAGCCTTGGATTTGTATTACAGCATTCGACTTCAATTCTAATGCCTGAATGATTAGAAATCTAAAAATATGAATATTCTCCAAAACTAAGTGAACTTCCACAGAATATCTACAGTAATACATAATTTCTTTCTGAACTTGGTAATTACAAATTGACTGCCAACTTAATTTTTCTTCAATTTAATCAATCTCATTGACTAAACATCTACACAATGAGCTTTTTTTTTTACATAAAGCTGAAAATAAGATCTTTATAAATAATGAATTGGTAAATCCAAATGTTTAAGTTCAAGAACAAAAATGAAGAATATTTAACTGAATTATCACAAACACCAGCATTTAAAACCTAAAAGCCACAGTATTGCATCATGTGTTTTTATTACTACTACTACGACCACCATTATTATTAAAACTACTACTAAAACCACTACCCAGTATTACTGTCAATACTACTACTTCAGCTACTACTACTAAAATTACTACTACCACCACTAGTACTGCTACTACCATGACTACTTCTAATACAAATCCCACCAATACAACCACCACTACTACTAATATTACTAAAACCACCACAAGTACTACTGACAATTTTACAACTACCACCACTAAAATTAATACTACCACCACTAAAATTACTACTACCACCACTAGTACTGCTACTAGGACCACCAACACCTCTTCCATCAATACAACCCACCACCACTACTATTACTACTAAAACCACCACCAATACTACTGCCAATATTACTACTACCACCACTAAAATTACTACTACCACCACTAGTACTGCTACTACCACGACTACTTCTAATACAAATCCCACCAATAAAACTACCACTACTACTAATATTACTAAAACCACCACAAGTACTACTGACAATTTTACAACTACCACCACTAAAATTACTACTACCACCACTAATACTGCTACTACCACGACTACTTCTAATACAAATCCCACCAATACAACCACCACTACTACTAATATTACTAAAACTACCACAAGTACTACTGACAATTTTACAACTACCACCACTAAAATTACTACTACCACCACTAATACTGCTACTACCACGACTACTTCTAATACAAATCCCACCAATACAACCACCACTACTACTAATATTACTAAAACCACCACAAGTACTACTGACAATTTTACAACTACCACCACTAAAATTACTACTACCACCCCTAAAATTAATACTACCACCACTAAAATTACTACTACCACCACTAGTACAGCTACTAGGACCACCAACACCTCTTCCATCAATACAACCCACCACCACTACTATTACTACTAAAACCACCACCAATACTACTGCCAATATTACTACTACAAAAAAAACTACTTACACTACTATTATTACTATCATCCTTACCGACTGTTACTACCAATACAAACACCACTACCATTACTAATATTACTACTAAAACTACTATTATTACTTATTACTACCACTAATACAACTTCCACCAGTACTATTAATATTACTATTTTAAACCACCAGCACTACACCCAATGTTGCTACAACAGCTACCAGTACTACCACCACCACTGCTACTACTGAACCACCACAATCACATCCAAAAAAAAAGCATCACCAGTAGCTCAGTACTATTACTGATACTACTACCACTAATAAAAGCACCCACTACAACTAAAAGCACCACTAGTACTAATGCTAATATTACTACTACAGCAACCTCTACTGCTACTACTAAAACCACAATCATTCCTACTGCCAACATCACACTACTAACACCAATACAATAACCACCACTGCCACACCTACTACTAACCCCCTACCACTACTATCACCAGTAGTACTACTAGTACTGCCACTAATACAACTAATATCACCACCATCCCCAATCACTACTACTAAAACTTCAACCATAAATTACTATCCCAACCACCCACACTTCTACTATCCCTACCACCACCCATAACAATACTTATCCTAGTAAAACTACCACTACTACTATTATTTCTACACTACCCCTACTACTATTACCACCGCTGGTATTATATATGCACTCATTACTACTATTAAATTACTATATATAAAATTAAACTGCTAGTACTATTACAACAACCATTACTACCACAACCACCAACACTTACTACTACTATTACTACCACCACCACTAATAACAATACTATAATATTAATCCTAGTAAAACTACCACTATTACTGTTACTACTACCAACATCACTGGTACCATATCTCCACTCACTCTATCACTACAATAAAAACTACTACTATCCGCCAGCACTATTACTACTACTATCACATCCACAAAGCCTACCATCACTACTACTAACAGCAATACAATCAACACCACTGCTGCATCTACTACTAAACCCACTACAACTAGTACTACACCTACTGCCTTAGTAAAACCTCCACTACTTCTGCTCCTACTACTGTTACTGCCACTACTAATGCTACTATTACTACTACACCCCTACTACTACTACTATTAATAGTACTTCAACTGCTAGTACAATTTCTACTACAACAGCCATCACCACCTGCATTATTACTACCACAAGGATTCAAGTATTCAAGGAGATTTTATTGTCATTCGCATCACATGTGGTACATGAGGTGGAACGAAATTGTGATCTCACGATCCAGTTTACACCCAAGAGCTGTTATTAAAATAGATATATAAATAAGATAAAGAATACAATAAAAAAATAAATAAATAAATAAATAAATAGGGAGAGTAGACAGGTAATAGGGTGTTCGCTAGAAGTGTGAGAAGCCGCTGCACTACTGTGCCCAGCCATCATTCCACCAACAGTTACTACCATCACTATAACTACTATTACTAACACCACTAATTACAATACTACTACTAGTAAAACCACCACTACTATTTCCACTACGTCTACTACTACTATCACTACTACTATTACAAAGGTGGAAAGGTAGAAAGGCAGAAAGTGGCCAGTACCAGAAGACTTCAATACGTGTGTAGCAGAGAAGCAAATCAGAAATATAGGAGGACACAAGTCTAGTAAACACTTTATATGACACTGTTCTGAATATGAATTGATGTAGGCATAGGGAACCAATGCAGCTGTGAGACTGAACTGGGAAGATGTGATTAGATTTTATGTATCAGATTGTAGATGTGTGCAGTATTCATCATCAACACAGATGTTTTTCTGTACCTGGTGTGACTGTTGGAGGAGAGGCTCTCCCAGGGCTGGACGCTGCAGCCCGTGACTGAGAACGCTGCTCCACAGCTGCCGTCTAGTCTGACCAGGAGATCTTTAGCTGCATTCTCTGCTGTCTTCCTGCAGTCATGAGCTCTCTTCAGAACCTGCGTGATGCTCTCCTCTGCACTCTGCTCTCCTATCAGACCCAACATAAGCATGTTATTAAAATAGATATATAAATAAGATAAAGAATACAATAAAAAAAATAAAAAAAATAAATAGGGAGAGTAGACAGGTAATGTAAGCATTAGTAAACCACCCCAACTTGTCAGCAATCATTCATCATTACATAATTCCAGATAACATATACATCCACTGCTCCACAGCTCAATAATGGAGGCCTTAAACCCCCTAGACCACACCTGTCTTTAGACATGGTGGCAAAAAATAAAGGTTTATGTTTATCTGCTACAAACTGCCTAAATTTTTTTTATTTAATTGGCAATACTTCTCTACAGAGCCTAGACAATCATAGGTGCATAAATGCATTCATTATTAGGGGTGTCCACAAACATCTGGACATAATGCACAGTGTATCTTAACCCCCATGTTGTCTTAACAGGACAGAAAGACCCACCACCATGTTTAACAGTGCATGTTTGCCACGCCTGCCATTATACATGATGCCAATAAAAAAGATTCATGTTCATCTCCTATATGTTTGTCTTATTTAATAGACAGTACTTCTCTACATGACTTGATAAGCATAGGTGCAACTAAATGTAACTAAATGCATTCATTATTAGGTGTGTCCACAAACATTTGAACATATTTTATATATTGTATACAGTGTATTGTAACACATAGTGGATTTTGACCTCTATGTTGTCTTTACAGTCCAAAATGTCTCACCAACATGTGTAATAGTGGGGATTAGCTTCAAATTACCTTATCGTTTTTTTTGCACTGTAAGCCGCACTTAAAATCCTTTAATTTCCCCCCAAATCAACAGAGTACCTTATAATTCGGTGTGCCTTAAATTCAGGTTGTAAATAGCAGTTAAGCCACTCCACCGAAGTACATCGCTATTCAGGAGTTCTCCAGCACCAAAGCTGGAGCAGAATTAGCATTAACAGCTAACCACAGTGCTAGTTCTGCAGAGTTCACCGTTCAGAGGTGAGTATATCTGACTGTAGTCCGTGTGTTTTCTGTGTTAAAACAAGCTACGTGGAACAAAGCACTAGCTGATATCGCCCTGGCTTACCGGAGCACTCAGAGTTCCTCAGTGTAGCGCTATCGGTCCGCATTTACTAGCACTAAGTTCTGCTATTGCGATGTTGAAAATAAAAGGAAACGATTTACTCACCCAAATAAACAGTTTTCAGGAAAGAAATCTGTGTAGATTAACAACATGGCGACACCCTTGTTCCTTACTAGTGTTGCTTAAAATGCTCCTCATAATTCGGAAAAATAGGGTACTTTTCCTAGACAGAGCTGCTGTACATCACCAGGGTACAACAGGATTTTATTCAGGATATTTTTCACTCTTAAGACAAGGACAGGAGAGTATAGAGAATGTTAGACTACACAAATTCTGTATTTTTATGTATAAAGGGACCTTTTGGGACCAATATTGCAGGTATCCCACTTCAGGACCTGAGGCTAAAAATGCTGCTGCTGGGTGCACTAATGGTGTTTCACATTTTAAGGTTCACTGCATACACTGTAGGCCTGTGTGTGTGTGTGTGTGTGTGTGTGTGTGTGTGTATATACACTCACCCATAGTGCTGACTCCAGCCGCTCTAAACTGGCCCAGCACCAGGCCCTGCTCACTCTCTGCCAGAGCCAACAGCAGCTCATACGCCTCGATACACTGCTCACTGCAACAAAATACACAGGGGGAACTCAATACATATACACACACACACACTCCCTCATATACACATGTTCAAACACGTGCACACACACACACACACACACACACACACACACGCATGCAAGGACACAACATACACACACACAACAGAAGGAATGTTCTGCTCAGGTCAGTCTTTCTCAGTGTTCTGAGGTATCTGGTGAGGTGCTGAGATGTGTAAAGCGGGACACAGCAGGACGATACAAGCCCTAAGTGAACAGAGCAGGGAACACCAAGTCCTGCTCTCTCTGCGATTAGAGAATTTCTTGTGTCTTTGAGTGAAATGCTTAGACCTTGCATCAAATGGGAAACAACTTATGAGATCGCCTGTGGATGTTCATTTCAGCATTTTTGAGTGGTATAGAGTTTCAGTATGAGTGAGGATATTTTTGAAAACGCTTCTCGTGTTGACAAAGATATTTTTAAAGCTCTCATTCCATCGTTTTTTCATTCATTTTAAAATGTCTAGTTGTGGTCTCTATTATGAATGAATACCATGTGAGCTGTTTTTTGTGGGCTCTGGTGATTTTTTTTGCACGGTACATCGCTATTCAGGAGTTTAAGTAAAGTTTCTCCAGCACCAAGGCTGGAGAAGTTTTAGCATTAGCAGCTAACTAGCAGCGCTAGCTCTTCAGAGTTCGCCGTTCAGAGGTGAGTATATCTGACTGTAGTCTGTGTGTTTTCTTTGTTAAAACAAACTACGTGGGTGCCTTTTATTAGCGCTAAGTGCTGCTAACCACAATGTGAAAAGATTAACAACATGGAGACACCCTTGTTCCTTACTAGTTATGCTTAAAATGCTCCTTATAATCTGGTGACCGGTAGACCAAAATAAAAAAAAGAATGTTCATTGATAGTGCGCCTTATAGTGCGAAAAATAGGGTACTTTTTCTAGACAGAACACAAAATTCGAGAAAGTGAAACGTGACATGCGTGAAACAGAAGGAATGTGCTGCTCAGGACAGTCTTTCTCAATGTACTGAGGTATCTGATGAGGTGCTGAGCTGTTTTTTGTGGGCTCTGGTGATTTGATATAATGTTGCTTTAGTCCGGTAGAGAAAAGATAGGATTTCGGCTCTTGCTCACAAATATTCATACATGCAAACATATCGGCTCTGATTGGCTAACAGCACTGCGACACCAGCAAGAGAGACAACAGTTAGAAACATTTTAAAATAAAGACATTTTTACACTAATAACAGACTTGTCAATGTCGTATGTTACTTTACAATATTTGCTAAGTGCAGTTCAGCCACTGACCTAATCTTAGAGTCTCTGTAAAACACAAAATCCAATGGAGATCCTATGTAAATCCTATAGTTCCACACAGAGGTGGGTAGTCCAGGTCCAGGTAAACAGAACTGTTTAAAAACACATCTACCTATCCTAACTGTACTTCGCTGGTGGTGTTCTATAGACAAAATCTAACCATTTGTTCCTTAGCTCTGAATTACTGGGGGAAGCAAATAAAACTGATGTGTTATTTACACAAATAACACAGGAACGAACTGCAGCGCTGCCTGTGTGCGGTTGCAAGCCAAGGTGGGCCATGAATATTAATTCATGGATTGACGTAGACACAGTGCTTTTCCTAATCGACACGTTTTTCTGAATATTTTCTTTTACTAGATACTGTATGTAATGGAGCTTGAGGAACAGTTTTATGTGCAGCATCATATATACCTCATAGAAGCCGACTGTATTTCACAAAGAACAAGAAAAAGTGGATTTTAGCGGAAGAACACCTTTGAAAACCCCCGTTTTTCAGTATTCTTGTCAGCAGTGTTGTCCAGTTATGTTAATATCTCAGTTCTCTTTATCATTCTTTTATTACTGTATCCATGATGGTGTTCTCTGTGTTGATGTTCAGCAGCTCGACTACTGTAGTGCCTCAATAAGGGAGAGCAGCTGCTGACGGCCAGTTTAGCGGTGATGGTGTTCGTTCTGTATGTGAGACCAATAAAATCCTCAGAAATGAGCGAGCTGAGCTCATTATATTATAAAGCCAGCAACTTCAGGGTAATATCACTGCTTTACCAGCAGATTCTGCTGACACCAACAGAAAAGCTCAATTCCAATATCCGTGAGTTTTATAGGTAGAGAAAGCTACATCGATCAGCCATAACATTAAAACCACATGCTTAATACTGTACTGAGTATATCCGCCTCATGCAGACCAAACAGAACAGCTCTAACCAATCAATACCATTGACTACACACAACTTCTGAAGGTGTCCTGTGGTATCTGACTTCAGCAGCAGATCCTTTAAACCCTGCATCAATGAGTGTTAGCTGGCAATGACCTTGTGGCTAGACTACCTTTGGCAGTTTCTTACTTATAGATGACAAGACAATATTGCTTAGCTTTGTCAAAGTTTCTCAGATCCATTTGCTGCCTAAAATGTAGATCAAACCTCTTTATCTGCTGGTGTTGATCCATTGTGTTTTATCAAGACCAAAGTCAGTTCAGTGTTTTCCCACAAAATCTTACAGCACTTCATGTGGATTTCATTTTCCAGCAGGCTAACGCTGCGTTCACACTGGAAAGCGACAAAGCGACCCTTCATTTCCTATGGCAGGGCGAGATTTGACGTCACAACAGACGAGAGGCAACAAGCGACAGAGCGTCAGAGCGACACGGAGCTGAATTTTTCTCAACTTTATGCAAATGAATTATGAAGCGGTTGGCTTCTAGCTATTTTTTTCGTTTCTTTCCCTGTTGAAAGGGGTGGACCCACATCGATCTGCGGAGCTTAGGAGTTATAGCTGTAGAATAAAGTGGCCAAGCGATTCCTTTTTTGTGCCTTTTTTCTTGTCGGAGGCTGGACCATGATACACGCACGCGTTGAGCTTGACACACCCACAAGCGACAAACGCGGGGCGACACAAGCGACTCGTCACGTTCCAGTGTGAACGCAGGGTAAGAGCTGCCACTATGATTGGGAAATCGCTGGTTCGAATCCTGTTCATGCAGCTTGCCATCAGCTACCGGAGCCCTGAGAGAGCACAATTGGCCTTGCTCTCTCTGGGTGGGTAGATGGCGCTCTTTCCTCTCTTCACTCCAAAGGGTGATGTCGATCAGCACGAGGCATCTATGAGCTGATGTATCAGAACCGAGTCGCTGTGTTTTTCTCAGAGAGCACTGTGATGCTACTCAGCAAGTCTGCATCAGCAGCAATTTAAAAAGAGGCAGAGTCTGACTTCATGTGCATCAGCGGAGACATGTGCTAGTCTTCACCCTCCTGGTGTTGGGGTATTATTAGAGATAGTCCTAATGAGTGGTAATGAGGGTAATTGGCCATGTAAATTGGGGAGAAAATGGTAAAAAATAAAAAATAGATAAATCTGTGTTTAATACATCTATATAATATACGAGTTTCACATTTTGAACTGAACACATTGTAGATGTATTATTATTAATATTCCACACACACACCTATACCTTTATCCCTATATATACTGGGTATACTACACACAGGTACATACATTTATACTGCATAAAAACAAACCAGTAAGTGTGTGTGTGTGTGCTCTGTTCTGATTAATCAGAAAGCTTTACAAGCTTGGCGCCTGTCTCTGTCTTTATGAGGGTTTGGCAGGATCCACCCCAGCACCCCTCCACCCTTCATAATGAAAATCACTCCCTCCCTCCCTTCTTCCCTCCATCCTCCAGCAAACTGACATCACGGCCACCAGGGACAAGATTCAATCAAAGCCTCACAGGCTTACTACAAATCATACAACCAAACACAGACGCCTCGCATGGGTCAGGATTTAGTATCATAAAACAATTACCACATTAAATTTAGCACTATTATTTCTATTATAATTTATTAGGCACTGCTTGTGAAAAATTACTTATTTCTTGGAATTGGAAGATTCTTACTCCACTGCTTACACACTAGCTGTGCAATAGTATCCCACAAAACAACAGTATGTTTACTAGCACTGCCCTGCTCGAATACTGGAGTGTTCTGGCATATATACTAGTGGTGTTAATCGATTAAAAAATGTAATCAGATTAATCAAAACAGTCTTCTGTGATTAACTGCGATTAAATCGCACTTGACTAAACTGTTTAAAAAGGTAAGACTTAGTGCCGGGCGGTATACTGGTTCATCTGGTTAATTCGGTGTACCGGATGGGAAATTAAAACCGGTAAATATTTTTCACATACCACCATACCCCAGTGGAGCGCTATGCAGAACAGCAGCACCAAAAAAGCAGATACAGCTCGCTAACTAATATTTGTCAGTCTCATCATCCAGACAAAGCCAGAATCAGTTCTGGATACAGAATCTTTTATTCAGTGATAAAACTCGCTAAAACACTGGATATAAAGAGCAGTAACTACAGCCCTTTTAAATATATTAAAACTGTAGTTTGAAATGTAAATTTTAATACACACTGAATTGCATTTATTTGTTAACTGGAGAAAGAAGGGAATTGTGACTTTTTATTTTAATACTGTAATGCCTCTAATGTCTCCAGGAATAACATATTGTAAACTGACATTAAACTTGTTTCTTACTTGTGCAATAGAGCTTTTGAGAAACATCTCTTTTAAATAATTGATATTTAAAATAGTGAGTATACTAGGTCCATTTATAGTATTTATGGAACTATTTAAATAATATTAAATTTAGTAAAGGAAACCATGTTAAAGTTGGTCATGTATCTTTTTTTAAGAACTATCTTAGTGGCCACAAAAAAAACCTCAGTTTTGTAAAATAAAGGGTAATAGGATGAAGTGCTACAGACTAGTAGCTCTCCAGCCCAGAGGGTTGTTGAACCCAATTGCAGAACAGTTGATCTCAAAGCAGGTAAACCCAAGAAGAAAGGAAAAATTAAATAATTAAACACACTCCGCTCCTCAAGCGGGATTGAACCCGTGTCGTCACGGTAGTGGCCCAATACACTAACGCCGCCCAATACACTAACACAGTGTCCTTAAGGAGATAGGGAGCCCAAGAACGGGCGGAAAAACGAGAACGGGCGAAGACTAAAGTCAGAGAGAGACAGGGGAGTAATGTAAACAAAAGCTCACCAGAGAAGCATTTTTTTTTTTTCATTATTGTACATTATAGTTCAAACAACCCTCACAGGCCAGATGTTCCATGCTTGCGGGCTGCCTATTGATGACCCCTGGTCTATTGTTTACATTCTTCAGCTGTTTTTTTTTTAAGTCTGATTTCTTCATATATTGTCTAATTTTGTGGGACAAAGTAAACCCTTCTTCATTGAAAGCCTTTTTAAAGTGTTTTTAAAGTGTTTTATATTATATGTACTCCTAACAGTACAGTAAGTTACAAACCTATATTAAAGTTCAAAAAATTAAAAAAAAATGTAATAAAGTAACATAAAATAACACAATAAAAATATTGTGATTTCCGTACAACTGTCAGAATCTCGGAAAATACTTTGATATACATTTTTGGTCATACCGCCCTGCACTAGTAAGACCCTAAAAATTGAATGAAACTCTTTTAGGGTTGTGACCGAGACTCCAGAGTGGAAACTTTGTTAGCTCCAGTCAAATTGGGGATGTTGGCAGCGGCCGAGTGAAGCGTTTCCAGAACGTTCTGCAATTAGCGGAGTTGTGGAGAAGGTTTAAATCCGCCTTTTGTTTTTCGACAGCTGCACAGCGGCAGTGAAGCGCAGCCAAGCTCTGATGAAGAAATAGCTAAAGGCTGATATCAGAGTTTAGCGGGTATCAGATCTCAGGAGGACGGGAGGTGTGTACACACACACACACACACACACACACACAAAGCACCCTGATGAGGCAGGTTCTGTTTATGCTAATACTAATGCAAATTTGTGTCACTGAGTGTGTCTCCTAGAGACATTCGCCTCAGCAAACAACACAAACTGTCCATCATCTTTCCTTAACATCTATAATAAACATCACTGTCCTCAAACCAGCAATAAAGGGTCCATATCAACATAACCTGCCTTTTGTGTCGCAGCATAGTTGTTTAAATTAAAAACAAACACACTGTGTAACAATACATTTATATTTTTCTATAATTACAATAGTAAAATACTATAATCATTGGTATCAGTGCACTTCTAAAACCATTTCAGAAGCCACCTACAGTATATTCATCCTAAAATTGGTCTGGTAGGTCCCGGAATCTTTTTCTGGCTATAATCACAGTGCTGCTAATGGTGCTGATACAAGAGCTACTGCGAACACTGAGATATCAGAACAGCAAATTCTGTCTCTATCTGCTCATCTCACATCATTACATCAAAGAAATGCAGATTCAGAGCGGTATTTTTCACACTATAAGGTGCAGTTAAAATGCACAGTGTGCAAAATCATCAGTGTGTCTCTTAATCCAGTGCGCCTATGTATGAATTTTATCAGTCAGGTATTAAGAAGCAGTAAAGCCACTGCGCTGAAGTACAGCGTTATAGAGGAGTTTTAGTTTAGTTCTGGAGCAGTCTGGAGCAGTATTAGCATTAGCCGCTAACCACACCAAGCACTACCTCTTTAGCCGTTCAGAGGTAAGTATTATCGAACTGTAGCCTGCTGCTAACGCCAGCAAGCACTGCTGGAGCAGTATTAGCATTAGCCGCTACCGTCCTAAATACTAGCTCTTTTGCCGTTCAGAGGTGAGTATATTGAACTGTAGTCTGCATGTTTACTGTGTTAAAATAAGCTACATGGGACGAACCCATAGCTAATATCACCCTAATATCGCGTACAATAATCTAAGCTTAGTGTAAATAAACAAAAGCGATTTACTCACCCAAATAAACAGTTTTCAGGAGAGAAATCTGTGTAGATTAACATCCAGCATTTGTTTGACTTTAAAAGAAAAATCTTTTTAAGAATTACAGTTTTGTTTACTAAGCTTAGCTTAGCTTAACAGAGACCTGCTGAATAAGAAGGAAAACATGACGATACCCTTTTTCCCTACTATTGTCGTGTACTGTAATGCACCTTATAATCTGATATGCCTAATATATGAAAACAGACCAGAAAATAGACGTTCATTAATAGTGCGCCTTATAATACGGTGCACCTTTTAGTGCAAAAAAAGAGAAAAAAGGGCACAATCATCCACTCTGAATAGAAACTGTAAAAAGTAGAATAGTTATTTTAAGTAGTTAAACAACACATGCTTTTTTCATATAATTTAAACATTTCAATTATTGTAGTTTTTATTTTAAAATAAAAAATATCAAGCCACGTAAATGTGTCTAAGAATTCCCTGCCCATCGTGTCATTATAGAATAACTCTGCCCCTTTAAGAAAGTATCCAATGAAATGATCAGTGACATCACAACCTTCACAAAGTTCTATTTTTTTTTTAAGAGATTAAAGACACTCATTGCTACTCAGATTATTATCAGGTTATTATCAGTTATTAATAATATCAATTTCACTGAATATTTCTTATATTGTCTCCACACTTAGCTTAAAGTAGTAAAGCTTAAAATATCCATGTGGTAAAATATCATGGTAATTAAAATAAAAATATTTTTTATTATTTTTAATTAAAATGTATCATTGAAGAGTCACAATGAACAATTTAACATGTCTGCAAATCGAGCTAAAGCGTGTTTTTATTAAACATCAATTTACAGTAAAATTGCATGCATAAGGGGGAATAAAAACGTAAATAAAAAGAGATTAAGCTGGAAAATATAATTTTTGTGTAGTAAAAAGTTAGTTACAAATATGACAAATATACAAAAGTCAAGTTATGGGATGCCAAAATTAAGACACAGTATTCTGATAATGACCCAAATCACACTGCTGCAGAGCTCTAATTACACTTCTCATCTTCCCATTATAATCACTTTATTAATTACAGCTAAATGAGGGTCCGCAAAGTCAATGTCAGGGCCAGCCTTGTGTTATGACAGTATAACACACACACACACACACACACACACACACACACATACACATATATATGTTTCATAGCATGACCTATAAGAAGGCCAGTGAAATATACACACATCTGCACGTTTGCATCAATCACACCCACAGGCAAACACAACACATAGGAAAACACACTGTCACACACACAGTATGTGTATACAGCAGACACGCATCACAGTAGAATATATATATGGAAATATACACGCATATATAAACACACACAAGGCCGTGCTCATCTGTATGCAGGCTGAGGATCTGTGTGGAGTACAGAAGCGCAGAAGGTAAGGACAGGCAGGAGCTGGTTATAAAGGTGGGGGTGGCGCTCAACACTGTTACACAGCTAAACAGACAGCCGAGTCTATATTCAGCAATAAGACTACATGATGTAGAGTGCTCTGTCTTAAAGCTGGAGCTGGAGTAACTATATATTAAAAGTATATAGGTAAATTATTACAGTCTATTCAATCACACAATACTAGTAAAGCTGGAAAGGTGAATGATGAAACTGCTGTGAAAGCATAGTCACTAGAGAGTTCAACACGCTTGGAGGAGAACTCTGATGAAGTTCAGTATAACAGTAGATGGAAAGCAGCAAACCAAGTATCCCTTGTTATTCAACGAATCACAAAATAGAAAATGCTGTACAACAGCAGTACAACGCACAAAGACATCAATTTATTCCAACAGAGTATTCAGTGCACTTTCTAGGATTAAATAGGCGCTAACATTATCACTTTGGTGTTAGGATATTCTATTTCCCAAAAATCACACAGAAATTGATCTGGTCAAAACTCAAGTTCAGAAATAGTGGTGTCAATTAATTTGATAAAAAAAGTAGTAATTCAATAAACTGCATGCTTTCTTAACCTTAAGACTTAGCTTTTAATAAAGGGTATTTAAGTGTATTTTAATAAAGGTGTCATGTCTGGTGCTGAAAGCACGTCTGTGTCTCCCACATCCAGCTCTATCTGCGATTCTCACAGTAACAACTACAATACCCAGAACGCACCACTCCATGACACAACACACACTCCCGATCACATGACACGTCACATGACGCCACCAGGAAGTCCCGAGTACTGATTACTCAGTGTATTTAAGGACCATGCTCACACTCACACCTCGCCGAGTATCTGTTTGGTAAATCCTACAATACAAAGCGTTTCTCTTGCCCTTGCTATTTTCCGTGTATGATCCTGTTTTTGTTTTCTACCGACTTTGATTTTTGCCTGCTCCCTTGTGTTGGATTACCGTGTATGACCTGGACTGTTTATTGTACTCTGGATTTTTGCCTACCCTGTGATACTGCCTACCCGTGTATGAACTCTGGACTGTCCTCCGGTTATGGTATGGTTTCTCTACACTGTGCATTTTTGGTACTGACCCTGTTTCTGTTGACTACCCCTGTCTACTCTATAACTTTAATAAAAGTTATTTTATTGTATCTGCATCAGTCTCATTCCTGTCTGGCCCTGACAAGATACTCGGCCATAATGACAGAGACTGCGGATACAGAGTCTATTAAGTCTGGTTTGGCTAACCAGGGTCGGCTTTTAGGTCAGCACCAGCAAACGCTCGCTGGTGTGACCCAAGCTGTTGACGAGCTAGCACGCCACCAGGTTAACCAACAGCAGCAGCTAGCCGAGATTATGAGTCACCTCCGGGGTTTGTCCACCCAGAACCCTAGCCCAGTGGTTAGTCCTGTAGCCAGCCCTAACAAAACCACTACTCCCTTTTTCGCTGTGTGTAAACCCGAAGTCTATGACGGAAACACTGAGAAATGTAATGGGTTTCTGCTCCAGTGCTCCGTGTTTTTTAGCAACTCACCTCCTGCTTCTGATAAAGCTAAAATCGGGTTTATAATTTCTCGACTGTCTGGCAAGGCTTTGGACTGGGCTACAGCTATTTGGGAGAACATTTCTGAATCCAGCTACGACACTTTTTTGTCTATTTTTCGCAGCGTTTTTGATCATACACGCTATGGGCAATCTAGTGGAGAGCTTCTGATTACCTTGAAGCAAGGTAAACTATCTGTGGCAGCCTTTGCTCTGGAGTTCCGTACGTTAGCTGCTAGCAGCGGTTGGAACGACCCTGCTCTCATCTCCATGTTTCGACACGGACTTAACCCTGAGATTCAAAGAGAACTTGCATGCAAGGACGACTCACTCACCCTGGATCAGCTGATCGCTCTGTCTATCCGTCTGGATCAGCTCCTTTCCCGTAAGCCCAAAGCTGTTAGCCACACTCCTGCGGTTCGCCCTGCACTACTCCAGTCCGGGAATCCAGTTCCGGAATTTGCGCCTGCACCCATCTCTGAACCCATGGATATCACACGATCCAGATTACCCGTCGCTGAGAGGCAGCGTCGCATGCGCCTTCACCTGTGCCTCTATTGTGGTGGTTCAGGTCATCTGAGGGCTAACTGTGAACTCCGGCCCAATTCTGCTCAAGCGTCTGCTCTGGGACAGCGCGTGGAGAGTACTCCACGCGCTAACGTGGTATGTACCCCTGTTTCTGAACTTAAAGAAAAATGTTTCATGTTGCCTGTTATTATTACCACTCCAACGGATGTGTTTTGTGTCTCAGCGCTTGTAGATTCTGGGTCGGAGGGGAACTTTATCAGCCTGGACCTGGTGGAGGAGCACGCCATACCCACAAAAGTTCTCCCCAAGTCGATCTCCATCCATGCCATCGATGGAAAGACTGTACGCTCCAAACCTGTGACCCTGCAGACTCTTCCTCTCACCCTTCAAGCCAGCGCTCTACATGTGGAACAGCTCTCTCTCTATGTGCTCCCATGCACAGAACATCCCCTGGTTTTGGGAGCGCCATGGCTAAAGACACACGACCCCGTCATTTCATGGAGCCTGGGAGACATCACTGCCTGGTCTCCTTTCTGCCGTGAGAACTGTTTATCTTTAAATTCACTCTCTTTACAATCTACCTCTGTTGAAAGCCCTAATTCTGTAGATACCCCTGCTATTCCCTCCGAGTACTATGACTTTTCTGATGTGTTTAGTAAAGCTAAAGCTACCGAGTTACCTCCGCATCGCCCCTATGATTGCTCTATTGATTTACTAGAGGGTTCTGTACTGCCCAAAGCTTGTGTGTACCCATTGTCTCGTGATGAGGAGAAGGCTATGGAAGAGTATGTTAGTGAAGCTCTTGCGCAGGGTTTCATTCGCCCATCCAAATCCCCTGTTGGCTCCGGTTTCTTCTTCGTGAAGAAGAAGGATGGGGGTTTGAGACCCTGCATAGATTACAGAGGCTTAAACGACATTACTAAAAAGTTTGCTTACCCGCTCCCGTTAATCCCAGCAGCTCTTGAACAGTTACGTAATGCCGTGTACTTCACCAAGCTCGATCTCCGTAGCGCTTATAATCTCATTCGCATCAGGGAAGGTGACGAATGGAAAACAGCGTTTTCCACCACCAACGGCCACTATGAATACCTGGTCATGAGCTACGGTCTCGCTAACGCCCCAGCTATATTCCAGTCGTTTATGAATGACATATTTCGCGACCTCATTAATCATTCTGTTGTCCTTTTTATAGACGATATCCTTATCTATTCACCAGATCTCCCCACACACATTCAGCATGTCCGTCAAGTTCTCCAACGCCTGAGAGAACATAGTCTGTTTGCCAAAGCCGAGAAATGTGAGTTCCATACTCAAAGGGTCACATTTCTCGGCTACGTTATCAGTTCCTCCGGTGTCCTTATGGACGATGACAAAGTAACTGCCGTTACTAGTTGGCCTGTGCCCCAGACCATTAAAGAACTCCAGCGATTCCTTGGCTTCGCTAATTTTTATAGGCGGTTCATCCGTAACTTTAGCTCCATTGCTGCGCCCCTTACTGCCCTCACTAAGGGGGCTGCTAAAATCCTGAAATGGTCAACCGAAGCGGATCGCGCTTTCTGTGAGCTGAAAGCTGCGTTCATTTCAGCCCCTGTACTTAGGCACCCTAAGCCCGAGTTTCCCTTCGTAGTGGAAGTGGACGCTTCCGAATCGGGTGTTGGTGCGGTTCTCTCTCAGCGTAGTGGGTCGCCACCTAAATTGTTTCCTGTAGCCTTCTTCTCACGCAAGCTTTCCCCTGCGGAGCGTAACTATGGGATAGGGGATAGGGAACTTCTTGCTGTGAAATTAGCTCTAGAAGAATGGCGTCACTGGCTGGAGGGGTCCGTTCATCCGTTTACTGTGTATACTGATCACAAGAATTTGGAATACCTCCGCACGGCTAAACGACTTAATCCGAGACAAGCACGTTGGTCCCTTTTTTTCTCTCGATTTAACTTCTCAATCTCGTTCCGTCCGGGAAACCGTAATACTAAAGCTGATGCGCTGTCCAGGGTTTACAGCACTGTGGACAGCGCATCCCAGCCCCAGGAGGCTGAACGCATTCTTCCTCCCTCTGTTCAGATCGCAGCCATTCAATGGGAGTTAGACGATCAGATTCGCCAAAGTAACGCTAATCAGCCCGATTCTGAGGACTGTCCTCAGGGTAAAACGTTCGTACCCGTCCAGTTTCGAGACAGGCTCATCACCTGGGCTCATTCCGCTTTAACCTCTGGTCATCCTGGTGTCACACGCACGTTACAATTACTCTCTGCCCGTTACTGGTGGAATTCTATGCGTGCTGATGTTCACTCATTCGTTACCTCCTGCTCTGTTTGTGCGCAATGTAAAACGCCTAAAACCCTTCCAGCCGGTAAGCTACTACCTCTCCCTGTACCTGAGAGACCTTGGTCGCATATTGCTGTTGATTTTGTCACTGATCTGCCTGTATCTGAGGGTTATACTACAGTTCTCACTGTTGTTGATCGTTTCTCTAGAGGGGTTAAATTTATTCCATTCCCAGCTCTGCCTACTGCCTTCCAAACTGCTCAAGCTATTTATATGCATGTATTTAGACACTTTGGTATCCCCGAAGATATTTTGTCTGACCGTGGTCCTCAATTTACCTCTCGTGTGTGGAAGGCATTTTTTGAACATCTCGGTGTACATGTCAGTCTCACTTCTGGTTTCCACCCTACATGTAATGGTCAATGTGAGAGGGTTAATCAGGAACTCGGGAAATTCCTCCGCACATACTGCTTCAAACATCCCACTGATTGGTCACAATACCTCGTTTGGGCTGAAATTGCACAAAACTCCTTAGTTAATACTACCTCTGGCCTCACCCCCTTTCAGTGTGTTCTGGGTTTTCAGCCTCCCCTAGCTCCCTGGACAGCGGTGTCCACTGATGTGCCGGCTGTGGATGAATGGATGAAGCGCAGTGAGCAGGTGTGGGAGGACACGCATCGTAAAGTCTCTGAGGTACTGCGTGTGTACAAGGAGCGTGCTGACAAGCACCGTGGTGACAGCCCAGACTACCAACCAGGAGATCGGGTGTGGCTTTCTACCCGGGACTTTAGGTTTGAGGGTAGTTGTAGAAAACTCCTGCCTAAGTTTATTGGTCCTCTTAAGATTTTGTCACGTATTAATGAAGTTACTTACAAGGTGGAGTTACCCCCTCAGTATCGTATTAATAATTCCTTTCATGTATCTCTCCTCAAGCCTATGGTCCCGGGTCCGCTCGCTGACGCTGCACCGGCTGATGTTCCGCCCGCGGCTGTGGAGGGGGAGGGGTCGTCCACGTATGCTGTCCGGGAGGTGCTGGATTCACGCAGACGTGGGGGTGTGCTCCAATACCTTATCGATTGGGAGGGGTATGGTCCGGAGGAGCGTTGTTGGGTGGCTGCCAAAGACGTGCTGGACCCTGCCTTGCTCGTGGAGTTTCATGCTCGTTTTCCTGGTAAGCCTGCTCCTAGGCCCCGTGGACGTCCCAAGCGTCCTCCGACCTCCTCTGCTCCAACTCGTCGGGTTTCTCGCTCTGGTGAGCCCCGTCTGTCTGGCACCTCCGCTCCGACACCTGCACCTCCCGCCGGTACTCCCTGTCCGCCGGGTGGTCGTCGCCGGGGTCGGCCCCGTTCTGCCTCCGCTCCGGTTCCTCAGGGGGAGGGTACTGTCATGTCTGGTGCTGAAAGCACGTCTGTGTCTCCCACATCCAGCTCTAACTGCGATTCTCACAGTAACAACTACAATACCCAGAACGCACCACTCCATGACACAACACACACTCCCGATCACATGACACGTCACATGACGCCACCAGGAAGTCCCGAGTACTGATTACTCAGTGTATTTAAGGACCATGCTCACACTCACACCTCGCCGAGTATCTGTTTGGTAATTCCTACAATACAAAGCGTTTCTCTTGCCCTTGCTATTTTCCGTGTATGATCCTGTTTTTGTTTTCTACCGACTTTGATTTTTGCCTGTTCCCTTGTGTTGGATTACCGTGTATGACCTGGACTGTTTATTGTACTCTGGATTTTTGCCTACCCTGTGATACTGCCTACCCGTGTATGAACTCTGGACTGTCCTCCGGTTATGGTATGGTTTCTCTACACTGTGCATTTTTGGTACTGACCCTGTTTCTGTTGACTACCCCTGTCTACTCTATAACTTTAATAAAAGTTATTTTATTGTATCTGCATCAGTCTCATTCCTGTCTGGCCCTGACAAAAGGGTATTTAAATGTAAATAAAATAATCTGTATCTTTGTTCGGCTAAATTAAATGACATTTATTTTAGTGGTGTCAATCACTTAAAAATGAATTGCATTAATCACCACATTTTTTTGTGAATTATTCATGATTAAAATCATGATACAAGCTATAGTGCAGTGTGGTTTAAATTTGACTTTTTTACTGTATTATAATATCTCAGGTTAGTGTTGATGCTTTTTAAACTAGAATATTGTAATAAGCTGAATTACTGTGTTTAATTGAGAGTTTAATGGAGAAAAAAGCTAGTGTAGCTCCATATTCCACACTCAACAACTTGGAAAAAGGAAACGTGCCATTAGCTGTGTGCTACATATTAATGCTGACAGTCCTACTTAGAACACAGTGTAAAAAAAACTATGATTGGTTAGAAGTGTAATTCAAAATATCAAACCACTTCCTATTATTAACTATTATTATTATTATTTGTTTTAGGAAACAATTCATAGGTAAACAGCTTACAGCTGCTAAGTAGCAATGGACACAAAGTGAGCTTTGTTTATTTTAATTGTCTATTTTGTCAAAGTCTTTGTCTGTAGTAAAGCAGTAAAGCTGGAACAGATGGAGTTACTCCTGTTACTCTCTACTGCAGCATTTACACACTTTCATCATAATAATAAAAAAAAAAATACAGAAACACAGAGAACTCTGTAACTATTAAAAGTAGAAGATCTTTTCTTTAGAGAAATTATAGATAAATTCAGAGAGCTGTAAGTACTGTTTTCTACACCTTCATAAGACTCTTAGAAACTGGAGAAAACTGATACAGGAAGAGTCACGTCTGGCTGATCCACATGGAAACAGCTTTAGCCTTTAGCTTAGCTTAACATTGGTCTCAGTTTCAGAACTGAAGAGAAGAATTGCTAAACAATATGGATGTTTTAAAACTACTGACCGGTAGTATATTTATTATCAAGCTCTGATTGAGCTCCTCACTCGGTCCCAAAAAAAGCAAACACTGGAAGAAAAGGGCCAGAGCTAGAATGAAGGTAAGCCACCACTGTTGCTATGCCAACGCTCCCTCAATCAACATGCAGAGATTATCCTGTCAATCTGGGGACCGCTGTTCGAACAGTTTTGGCAGGAGTCGGGATAAAGACCCACGGCAGTGTGTGTGTGTGTGTGTGTGTGTGTGTGTGTGTGTGTACCTGTACTGCAGTGCCATTCGCAGGGCGGTAGCGTTGGACTCGTATTTGCCCACCAGCATGCTCATCCTCTCAGCATTACTCTTACACTCCTCCAGAGTGATGGTCAGAAGGTCATTCTGAGACTTCAGGTGCTCGATCCGACTGCAGAGTGAACACACACACACACTTTTTAATGAGAATAATTACACATGCAGACGTGTTCACTGAGACAACCAATACCTGTGAGGCTGAGAAACTCTGCTCTAGTTACTGAAAATGAACATTCACTATACAGCTCTGGAAAAAAATTAAAATACCACTTCAGTTTCTGAATTAGTTTCTCTGATTTTGCTATTTATAGATTTATAAATGAAGAGTAAAGAAGAGTAAAATGAACATTGTTGTTTTATTCTATAAACTACAGACAACATTTCTCCCAAATTCCTAATAAAAATATTGTTATTTAGAGCTTTTATTTGCAGAAAATGAGAAATGGCTGAAATAATAAAAAGATGCAGAGCTTTCAGACCTCAAATAATGAAAAGAAAACAAGTTCATATTTATAAAGTTTTAAGAGTTCAGAAATCAATATTTGGTGGAATACTATTGGGTTTTTTAGTCACAGTTTTTATGCATCTTGGCATCATGTTCTTCTCCATCAGTCTTACACACTGCTTTTGGATAACTTTATGCCACTAGTTTGGTTTGTTGGCTTGTGATCATCCATCTTCCTCTTTATTATATTCCAGAGGTTTTCAATCTGGTAAAATCAAAGAAACTCATCATATTAAGTGGTCCCTTATTTGTAGACACTCCTTCTAATGAATGAATTCAGCTATTTTAATTTGTACCAACTGCTGACATACAGTACCAGTCAATTTTTTTTTTCATTTTTTTAAAAAAGGTTCTGCATTATAGATTAATACTATAGTCATCCAAACTATGAAAAAACATATACTTAGTTCCTAAACAGGAAAATTGTTAAACAAATCAGAATATGTTTTATATTTTAAATTTTTCAAAGTAGCACCTCTTGCTTAAATTAGACAGACATCTTGGCTGGATTTTGTCAGTCAGCTTTATGAGGTAGAGTCATCTGAATTCAGGCTTTCAGTTAACAGCTGTGCTGAACTCATCAAGAGTTAATTACTTGAATTTCTTGTCTCTTAATAAAGTGTTTGAGAGCATCAGTTGTAAAGTAGTGAAGAGGTAGAGTTACAGGTATACAGTGAATAGTGAATATTTGAGTAATGTTGTAATCCAGATTATGAGAAGCAAGAACTACTCAACTATGTAAAGAAAAAAATACTTTAAGAAATGAAAGTCAACTTTTCAAGATCTTTGGAAGTATCCTAAAGTGCAATCACAAAGACCATTAAAACAGTTATGATGAAACTGGCTCTCATCAGGACCACCCCAGGAAAGGAAGAGTAAGAGTTTTCTCTGTTGTACAGGGTAAGATCATCAGAGTTACCAGCCTCAGAAACCACAAGTCTACAGAGTATTTTGGTTTGTTTAACACTTTAGTTACTACATGATTCCTTATGTGAGATAGTTAGGAACAAAAAAAGCAAAACAATATTTAGACTTTTAAAAGTCTCAGTTTCAATTATGTAATTAAAGTACTTCTAGAAACCAACAAGCAGAACAGAATCAGCTTTTCCTCGCTCAGACTCTGACCTCTGAGACGAGTCTAAAAGCACTGTAATCTCTGACTGACGCTCAGTGCAGTATTTACAGGGATTTGACTCCACTCTGCTGCTTCAGGGACTGTGGGGAAACATCAGGGTGTTGATTAGTGAAACTAAACTACAGGCTTAAGTGCTAAACTCCGGCTGACTGAGGCTAAATCTGGGTGTAAAGCAGACACGTGTTCTGCCTTTAATTTACTCGGACAGGAATTGCGAGGATTATGGGCAGAAAAACCAAAACATAAAACACAGTTTAAAAGCCCACCTGAACAAGAGCACAGTCAGCGCTGAATAAACCTGCTCTTTCATTAACTGCACACGTGTGTGTGTGTGTGTTAAAGTGTGTGATGCTGGATTTTAAAGGCTCATTCATAAACACAGCTGGGGGAAAAGTACATGCCGGGAGGCTAACTTAGAACAAGTAAGGCGTGTCTGTACATTTATTGGACAAATTTGTCCTGTTCTTTATATATACAGCTCTGGAAAAAATAAGAGTCACTTTAAAATGATGAGTTTCTTTGATTTTACCAATTTAAAAACCTCTGGAATATAATCAAGAGGAAGATGGATGATCACAAGCCATCAAACCAAACTGAACTGCTTGAATTTTTGCACCAGGAGTGAGTAGCTTAAAGTTATCCAAAAGCAGTGTGTAAGACTGGTGGAGGAGAACATGATGCCAAAATGCTTGAAAGCTGTAATTAGAAACCAGGGTTATTCCACCAAATATTGATTTCTGAACTCTTAAAACTTTATGAGTATGAACTTGTTTTCTTTGCATTATTTGAGGTCTGAAAGCTCTACATCATTTTTGTTATTTCAGTCATTTCTCATTTTCTGCAAATAAATGCTCTAAATTACCATATTTTTATTTGGAATTTGGGAGAAATGTTGTCTGTAACAACAATGTTCATTTTACTCAAACATATACCTATGAATAGCAAAATCAGAGAAACTGATTCAAAAACTGAAGTTGTCTCATACATATATATGTTTATGAATGAGTGTAGCTCCATATTCTACACTCAATAGCTTGGAAAGAGGAAACATGTCTCATTCACATAGAGAGAGTGTTAGGGCTACATGGGCCTCCAAACTGAGATATTTCAGAGGCTAGCTCAAAACCGAGGAATGAGAACCATTGACAACTGATGGTGGCATAACTCAAATATGAGTATTTTCCTTGTTAAAATTATGTTTTATGGACTTTCTCTTTATAACAAGCATAAAACAAAATTGATAGTAGGTCCTCTCAGTAGCTAGCTGAGCAAAAAATAAGATTTGAGCAACGTGGCTTGTAACATGAACGTAGCCATAGACATGTAGTGCACATAAACCCACATTAACGCAACACATAAAATGAGTTGAGTGATTCAGGATGTGTGTGTGTGTTAATGCTTCACACCTGTTGAGGCGTTCAGTCTCCACCTCGAACTCTCGGATCTTGTTCTCGGAGATGGCAGAGCCGTGTGAGTACAGCGTCTGGAAAATCTCCTGAATATTAGAGCAGTCCTGCAGAGAGTGGGCCAGGTGCTCCGCCACGTTACTGGATACCTAAAGAGAGAGAGACACACACACATTTGCTTAGTTAAATCCAGGTAGCTACTATTTTTTAGGCAAGGCAGAGTGTATATATAGCATCCACAAGGTTTAGCGTATCTTGTGGCATCCTACAGGGCTCTATTTTAGGGCCAGTAGACTTGATGTTAATTATCGCAGCAATTTAGTTTTCCACTTGAAGTGAACTACATACTGACATAAACAGGATTAGATCTGTAAAAAATATAATTTCATCATGTTTACTGCAATACGTGCACGCTGAAGAGTTATATAGAAGAATTAACAATGCAATGCAATGCGCATTGCAAATAACACAAATATCATGCTACAATTGAAACAACATTGTTACAAATACAAATACATACAAAAGTTAAAACAAAAATCCCACTCTTACACTACTATTGGAGAAAAATATCACTGACTTCTTGTGAAATATTAAAATCCCTGTATATCACAATATATACAGCTCTGGAAAAATTGTGATTATTCAGTGTCTGAATTTAATGAGTTTGTTTATTTGTAGTGTTTTCTCCCTCTGTTTAGTTTGGTTTCTCACAGGTATAAACCAAAACACACCAAAATGTGCACCAATAAACCACGCGAGCACATCGTCTCCTCTGATTGGTCAGAGCTGTCTGGCACAGGAGCAAGAAAGTAAATATAGTGAGAAGATTCTGTGTTCCAGCGCGTATATCTGTATATCTGTGCAGTGTGAAGCTGCTTTAACACAGAACGCTGAAAATGTGCTGCTGTGCTTTTAAACACAGTGTTTTTAATAGGACCTGCAGCACAGATGTACATGTAGTAAATAGAGCTGCACAGCTGTGAGCAGTGAATGCAGCACAGGCAGCACGTAAAAACAGCATGGAGCAACAGAGATAGTGTTTGTTCATAGCTGTGGTAATTAGAGTTATCTGGCTAATATATCAGATTAAACACCTTATCAGCAGTTTAGCTCAAATAAAGGGGGTATATTTGATAGCTGGGAATACTAGGTCTAGTTGTTTTGATCCACATCAGAATCAAATTACGATTATTGTTTTCACACCTGCTCAATCGAACTGCACTAAGAGCACAAACCACCCAGAGTTAGTTTTAACCAGATTTAATAGTGTTGGTGTGTAAACGCCCAAAGATATCACTGAGCATTGCAATGAGCCTTGCACAGGGAGTAAGATTGAGAGAGAGAGAGAAAAAGAGAATGGGATTAAAGGACGGTGAATAAAGAGAGGAAGAGAAGATTTTCTTTACCTTTTATGAATTGAAGGCAAGAAGAGACCATGATAATGTGCATGTGTGTGTGTGTATGGGGTCACCTTCTGTGTCACAGTGGGCCGGTCTGGCAGGCTGCCAGCAGCTCACAGAGAGACAGCCTCTCAAATCCCTCTCTGCTCCAGAGATAACACTCACCCCACTCTTTATCATCTTTCTCTCTCTCACTCTCTATCTCTCAGTCTCCCTCACTCTCTCCGTTTCTCTGTCACTCTTACTCTCTCTCTATCTCTCTCTCTTTCCCCGTCTCTTGCTCTCTCTCTCTTTCCCCATCTCTTGCTCTCTCTTCCTCTCTCTCTCTCTCTTTTTCCCCATCTCTTGCTCTCTCTCTCTTTCCTCGTCTCTTGCTCTCTCTCTCTTTCCCCGTCTCTTGCTCTCTCTTCCTCTCTCTCTCTCTCTTTTTCCCCATCTCTTGCTCTCTCTTCCTCTCTCTCTCTCTCTTTCCTCGTCTCTTGCTCTCTCTTCCTCTCTCTCTCTCTCTTTCCCCATCTCTTGCTCTCTCTTCCTCTCTCTCTCTCTCTCTCTCTCTCTTTCCTCGTCTCTTGCTCTCTTTCTCTCTCTCTCTCTTTTTCCCCATCTCTTGCTCTCTCTTCCTCTCTCTCTCTCTCTTTCCTCGTCTCTTGCTCTCTCTTCCTCTCTCTCTCTCTCTTTCCTCGTCTCTTGCTCTCTCTTCCTCTCTCTCTCTCTCTCTCTCTCTTTCCTCGTCTCTTGCTCTCTTTCTCTCTCTCTCTCTTTTTCCCCATCTCTTGCTCTCTCTTCCTCTCTCTGTCTCTCTTTCCTTGTCTCTTGCTCTCTCTTTCTCTGTCTCTCTCTCTCTCTCTCTCTTCCCCACTCTCTTTCTTTCTTCCTCTTTCCCTCTCTCTTTCTTGCACGCTTTTCCTTTTAAACCCAGTCCAGCGTGCACACACACACACACACAGTCTTACCCCAATGCTGCTAATCTCTGAGCCCAGCACCGCTCTCTCAGTTGACGACGACTCTGAGCGCGTTTTAGACAGTTTAACTCGTTCTGCCACCTGCAAACAAACAAACAAACACATGAACAAACAGTACATTAATTACACTGACATGCCACATGACATAGCACAGGAACTATTAGCATCTCCCATGAATTTTGCCACATCCTATGATGTGGGTGGCAAGGATGGCGACCGGCGGTGTCTGGCTAGAATTGCCCATTAGAACAGACAAGTGATTTGCATCAGAAATCACATCCATTTTCAATGCAGGAGACCCCACCTTTTCACACACACATATCCGACAGATTAGGGCTTAATACGGCATACTTATTCCTGTCCCATGACTTTTGGCATGCCAGCGTGCCGTGTCTGAGTGCTAGCCTGTGCTAAGCTAACGCTGCTGCTGGTGCTGCTGGAGGTGATGATTCAAAACTGTCCTGTGTATATACGCCGTTACTCGGAAATGCATCGGCGGAGTGATACAAGTTTAGGGTGAGAAGGCCGTGATGATGTCACAAATATCAG